>NW_027262575.1:0-300000 GCF_902827115.2 Pseudochaenichthys georgianus
TCATAAAGACACTCATTTTAACCAGTGTTTTGTTTCTACAAATGTTTAAAGATTGTTACAAAATGTAAAAAATAAAAGGTTATGGAGACAAAATTAATTCAGGTGACTCTGGCTTATTAGGAAAACAACATAAATAATACAAGGGGTTAGGGGTTAAATGCAACCATCGTGGACTTAATAGTCTAACAAAATACTTTATCTGAATACATTTGTTCTTTTAAGAGCACTTTTGAAATTATTTATTTATTATTCAGTGGAACAATCCAGTTTTTGTTAACATCAACGCTTTCTTCTCTTTTTCTTGTGTTACTAAGATACTTTTAGACACACTTTGGTGTATGCAACACTTGTTCAGATAAACAAGGTTTTTTCTTTTCTGATAAACTTACATATTTAGTTATTTTATGTTACCAATATACTTTGAGATACACCTTGATGTACGCAACACTTAACAAAGGGTATAATATGAAGTACTTGGTAAGGAAGGGGTTTTTCTTTAAGGGGTCCAAAACTTTAGAACAGGGTAAAATATTCATTAATTTGTATTGAATTGAGTTTTTTTTTTGATTTTCAACATACTATATGACTTTTCATATTTCTGACATACTATACTTTTTTGACTTTTTCTGTAGAATCTTGACAAAACTATTACTTGTTCTTAAATGATGACCTATTGCTGGAGATGAGATGAAAAAGCTACAACGCTTAAAGAACTTTTTTCTAAAAACTATAATTGACTCCCCCATTCAACGCAATAAGCCCCACCCTCCACTCAGCAAATCATCTAAAACGAAGGACCTCGCTAAGATGACCGTTGTAAACTAGCCATGGAGCAGAGAAAAGCCAAGACTCCCCCCGCAAGTTGCAGCCAGGAACAGACTCACCATCAACACCACCATGGGGGAAACCCGAATCTTGCAGTACTACTGCTGCTGATGCTACTCCTCGGGTCAAGAAGTCTGTTTAGGGACACAGTGAAATCGGAGTTGTTTCATTTCTGGAGAGGGTGCTGTATCGGTACAGAGAAGAAATATGCAAGGATGCCGACGCAGTAACCCCGACCAGAGGCAACACGATTGTCGGAATGACATGCCCGATTTCTTCTTCAGCAACCATTACAAAGCGTTAATGAAAAGACTTTGGCTCGCCGACTTCATTACTGAGATCGACCAGAGTCTTATTGAAAAAGGCATTTGCGAGGATGATCTGAAGATCGGACGCGCTTCGGAGGCTTTTCTGCACAAGCTTATAAAATGTAGATGCCTCGAGGAGAGAGACTTGAAAATATCCATACAGAGTTGTATGGAGAGAAGAAGACTAACAACCAGCAGTTGGATGGAGAAGAAGCCAGGGACTTGTTCGATGCAGTGACTCTTTCTTTAAGTAAAATTAAAATGGGAAACTACTATGCAAACTATCTGTATATATTGATCATAATGTAGTCTACCCTTTTAATAAGTGTGGTGATGGGGACGATTGAAACAGAACGAGTAGTGACCCTGTGTAAAAAGAATGGCTGAAGTATGTAAACTGGAAAACTTTTGGATATCGTTCGTTGGCAGTACTATTCCGGGTCATTGGGAAATGATTGTAAACGAAACATTTAAAGTGGTCCTGGAATCTTCATTTTCCGAAACATTCTGTAACATTATCTCAGAAATGAAACAAACATCAAAAGTGTATCGTGCTCTCATTATATGCTCTGTTTGTAGATGTAATGCATCTGTGTGTTGAAAACAGCATACACGTGAATATTTTGACTGAAGTGAAAAAACTCCATCACGATATCTCGAGTAATATGGGGAATTCTAAGCTGGAGACAGTCCTGGGGATGCTACAATCAGTATAACTATTGATGTTGTGTGTGAAAAAAAAAGAAGTTAAAAAACTGTTGTCATCATTATAGCAAGGGGAGCGTGTCTGATACATGTGTATTACAGTCCTTCTTGTTGTGTTTTTCAGTGTTTTCTGTGTGTCTGTACACCAAAGCACACTTCATTATCTACTTTTCAGCTTTATACACAAGTGTATCTTTTCAGTAACTTTCTCAGAGAATTTAAGCATAAATCTGTCAAATGTTCAAAACAGCCTTGTTTCACTGAAATACCTCAGAATGACAAACTGCCATTAAGAGTCAGATTCTTAACGAAATCTACTGACACAAGTACTTCATTATCGACTTTCAGCTTTTATACAAAAAGTGTATCTTTCAGTAACTTTCTCAGAGAATTTAAGCATAAATCTGTCAATGTTTAAAAACAGCCTGTGTTCACTGAAATAGCCTCAAAATCACAAACTGCCATTAAGCGTCAGATGCCTTACGAAATCTAATAAAACAGAGTACTTTCTACAGATGAGGCCTCCCACTCAACGCAATAAGTCCCACCCCCTCAGCAAATCATATAAAAACTAAGGACGACCGTTGAAAACTAGCCATGGATCTGAGAAAAACCAAGTTGATGTAGCCTGCCCTTATTATCAACAGGATAATGGATATGGGCTTAATGACTGGATGTTACAAAGTAGGGGAGAGGATGTCCCCGAAGAAGAGCTCTCCTCTATATCATATCCATCTAAGGTCTTTAGGACAAAAGAGGACCATGATAACATGACATATGAAGAATATCTTTCTTTAAAAGATGGTATTATAAATAACCTTTATACAAACAGTATATCTCATACCACTCGCCAAGATCGCAAACGACAATTAGCAGAAAAGAAAAGAAAAAGTAAAGAAAAACGAGAAGAAAAGAAAAAGCAACATGAAAAGGAGAAGAAAAATGAAAAGCAAACGCAGAATGCGAATGAAAAGAAAAGGGGCCAGAGGACGGAAAACAAAAAAGACAAAAAGAAGGAAGGTGAAAAGAAAAAAGAAACAAAGTGAAGAAATTTAACTAGAGGATGGTGTTGTAGAGCCATTACCGGATCATAATAATCTATAGTCATCTCCCGCTAACCGACTGCTGCGAATGTGTTGAACAAATACCAAAAGCAATGGCAGAGCTTTGCTTCAGTATAATGAGAGAAAAAGCTCGATGCTGTGGAATTGCCCAAATTGGCGACAGTGCCAGAATATGTATTAAAAGACTGTTGGAGGATCTCTATTCTAGTGTCGGTTGTCATTACAGCGAAGGATACGCCAAAACGTGTGACGACATAGACAAAGATTTGAAGACAATTATATGGTACCTGTCCTTACAGCTAAACAAATCCTACGCCAGGTATTCAACAGACCACAAGAAGCACAAGAAGCCCCAGAAAGGATTACATTCAGAGCTAATAATGGAGAAACCGAAGAAGAAAGCAAGCAGATTATAATCGTTGCATCGGTGAAAGGATAGAGAATTTGCATGTGATGTTAATGCATTTATCTGATATAAAAAATGCATTCGTATACTTCCAAGAGACCCCTAAACATCTACTTGGGCTGTGTGAATTGAACGATAAACCGATCACTGTCAATGAAACGCGGAGAGAAGCAGCAGTGCAAATCGTTAAGTCTATTACCTTGTATGCACTACGACATTAACTTGGTCAAATGTAATGTGTTTTTTATGAAAATGTGTTGAATGTTGTGTTTTTTCAATTAAACAATCATTACAAAATGAAAATGTGTTTTATTTTTTGCTTTCATATATAGTAATAGTATTGTAAACGAAACATTTAAAGTGTATCATGTGCTCTCATTGTATGCTCTGTTTTTTGACATTGCTTTTGGTATTTGTTCAACACATTCGCAGCAGTCGGTTAGCGGGAGATGATCTATAAGATTATTATGATCCGGTAATGGCTCGACAACACCATCCTCTAGTTTAAATGTCTTCACTTTGTTTCTTTTTCTTTTCACCTTCCTTCTTTTTGTCTTTTTCGTTTTCCGTCCTCTGGCCCCTTTTCTTTTCATTCGCATTCTGCGTTTGCTTTTCATTTTGCTTTACTTTTCTTTTCTTTTCTGCTAATTGTCGTTTGCGATCTTGGCGAGTGGTATGAGATATACTGTTTCTATAAAGGTTATCTATAATACCATCTTTTAAAGAAAGATATTCTTCATATGTCATGTTATCATGGTCCTCTTTTGTCCTAAAGACCTTACATGGATATGATATAGAGGAGAACTCTTCTTCGGGAACATCCTCTCCCCTACTTTGTAACATCCAGTCATTAAGCCCATATCCGTTATCCTGGTGATAATAAGGGTAGGCTACATCAGACTTGGTTTTTCTCAGATCCATGGCTAGTTTTCAACGGTCGTCCTTAGTTTTATATGATTTGTTGAGTGGGTGGGACTTATTGCGTTGAGTGGGAGGCCTCATCTGTAGGAAGTACTCTGTTTTATTAGATTTCGTAAAGCATCTGACTCTTAATGGCAGTTTGTGATTTTGAGGCTATTTCAGTGAAAACAAGGCTGTTTTGAACATTTGACAGATTTATGCTTAATTCTCTGAGAAAGTTACTGAAAAGATACACTTTTGTGTTTAAAAAGCTGAAAAAGTAGATAATGAAGTAGACTTTGTGTCCGTAGATTTCGTTAAGATTCTGACTCTTAATGGCAGTTTGTGATTTTAGAGGCTATGTCAGTGAAGCAAAAGGCTGTGTTTGAACATTTGACAGATGTATGCTTAATTCTCTCAAGAAGGTTACCGAAAGATACATTTTCTTTTTAAAAAAGCTGACCACTTCCATGAAAGTACTCTGTTTGAGGAGATTTCGTTAGGATTCTGACTCTTAATGGCAGTTTGTCATTTGAGGGTATTTCAGTGAAACAAGGCTGTTTTGAACATTTGACAGATTTATGCTTAAATTCTCTGAGAAAGTTACTGAAAAGATACACTTTTGTGTATAAAAGCTGAAAAGTAGATAATGAAGTACTTTCTTTGAGGAGATTTCGTTAGGATTCTGACTCTTAATGGTCCTCTCTAAATTTGATTCAGGGTTTGTTTTAAATGATTTGTGCTTTGTGTGTACAGACACACAGAAAACACTGAAAAACACAACAAGAAGGACTGTAATACACATGTATCAGACACGCTCCCCTTGGTATAATGATGACAACAGTTTTTTAAATGTAAAAAACCACTTTTTTATTTTTCACACACAAAATCAATAGTTATACTGATTGTAGCATCCCCAGGACCGTCTCCAGCTTAGAATTCCCCATATTACTGGAGATATCGTGATGGAGTTTTTCACTTCAGTCAAAATATTCACGTGTATGCTGTTTTCGACACAAATATGCATTACATCTACAAACAGAGCATACAATGAGAGCACATGATACACTTTTGATGTTTGTTTCATTTCTGAGGTAATGTTACAGAATGTTTCGGAAAATGAAGGTTCCAGGACCACTTTAAATGTTTCATTTACAATCGTTTCCCAATGACCCGGAATAGTACTGCCAGAACGAACGATATCCAAAATGTCTTCCAGTTTACAAACTTCAGCCATTATTTTTACACAGGGGTCACTCGTTCTGTTTTCAATCGTCCCCATCGCCACACTTATTAAAAGGGTAATGACTACATTCTGATCAATATATACAGATAGTTTTGCATAGTAGTTTCCCATTTTTATTTTACTTAAAGAAAAAAGTCAATGTATCGAACAAGTCCCTGGCTTCTTCTCCATCCAACTGCTGGTTATTAGTCTTCTTCTTCTCCATACAACTCGATATGGATCTTTTCAAGTCTCTCCTTGAGGCATCTGCATTTTATAAGCTTGTGCAGAAAAGCCTCCGAAGCGCGTCCTATCCTCAGTTCATCCTCGCAAATGCCTTTTTCAATAAGAGTCTGGTCGATCTCAGAAATGAAGTCGGTGAGCCATAGTCTTTTCATTAACGCTTTGTAATTGTTTCTGAAGAAGAAATCGGGCATGTCATTCCGACAATCGTGCTGCCTCTGGTCGGGGTTACTGACTCGGCATCCTTTGCATATTTCTTCTCTGTACCGATACAGCACCCTCTCCAGAATATGAAACAATTCCGATTTCACTGTGTCCCTAAACCGAGACTTCTTGACCCGAGGAGTAGCATCAGCAGCAGTAGTACTGCAAGATTCGGGTTTCCCCCATGGTGGTGTTGATGGTGGCCCCGGAGTCTGTTCCTGGCTGCAACTCGCGGGGGGAGTCTTGGCTTTTCTCTGCTCCATGGCTAGTTAACAACGGTCGTCTTAGCGAGGTCCTTCGTTTTAGATGATTTGCTGAGTGGAGGGTGGGGCTTATTGCGTTGAATGGGGGTAGTCAATTATAGAATTGAGAGTTTTTAGAAAAAAGTTCTTTAAGCGTTGTAGCTTTTCATCTCATCTCCAGCAATAGGTCATCATTTAAGAACAAGTAATAGTTTTGTCAAGATTCTACAGAAAAAAGTCAAAAAAGTAAAGTATCTTGGTAACAGAAAATAACTAAAATATGTAAGTTTATCAGAAAAGAAAAAACCTTGTTTATCTGAACAAGTGTTGCATACACCAAAGTGTGTCTAAAAGTATCTTAGTAACACAAGAAAAAAGAGAAGAAAGCGTTGATGTTAACAAAAACTGGATTGTTCCACTGAAATAATAAATAAATAATTTCAAAAAGTGCTCTTAAAAAGAACAAATGTATTCAGATAAAGTATTTTGTTAGACTATTAAGTCCACGATGGTTACATTTAACCCCTAACCCATTTGTATTATATGTTTGTTTTCCTAATAAGTCACCTGAATTAATTTTGTTTCCATACCTTTTATTTTTATTTTTTACATTTTGTAACAATCTTAAAGGTGACATGTCATGCTTTTCCGGTTATTACCCGTCCCCTTGTGTGTTATGAAGGTTTTTATGCATGTAAACGGTGTGCAGAGTCAAAACCCTCAAAGTACACCCTGTAGCGAGTAAAACTCTAACACAGAGAAGAACTCCCCAAAACGCCTCGTTGGTGAAACGTCATCATCCATTTGATTCTTCCGGGTACATCAAGACGTTATGTTGTACGAAATGGACCAATCCGTGGAGCCGTTACGTTAAGTCCGCGGAGCCGTTACGTTAAGCCCCCGCTGATTGGTCCAAATTGACCAATCCACGGACTTCCTCACACACACGCAGCTCAGCTGATGTCTCCTCCGGGCTGCTGCTGATAACAGACAGTTGGGATCGCGGCGAAATTCTCTCTGCAGACCCATTCTCACAGCGTTTATCAACCTTTTTCTTCTCAATATCAAGCCACACTTATTGTTTTTACTTCGGCTGAGACTGTGTGTGTGCTCAGGGTGAGTTTGGCTGTGTTTCGCTGTGTATCGCTAAACAATGAAATCACACCTCCACGGAGCTCAGCGCGATTCACAACGTGAAACAATCGGACGTTGTGAATCACCCCGAGCACACACAAAGTCTCAGCCGAAGTAAAAAACAATAAGTGTGGCTTGATATTGAGAAGAAAAAGGTTGATAAACGCTGTGAGAATGGGTCTGCAGAGAGAATTTCGCCGCGATCGCAACTGTCTGTTATCAGTCTGCAGCTAGGGAGGAGAGATCAGCTGAGCTGCGTGTGTGTGTGAGGAAGTCTGTGGATTGGTCAATCGGAGCACACTGGGCTCACAGGGAGGGGGGCAAGAGCTCCAACGAGCCGTTTATTGGAGAGAGTGAATACACGTAGTTTACAGAGATGCTGTATGCGAAACAATGTGAGTTTGGAAAATTGCACAGTATTTTTCTATTGTAATATCCCCCAACAATGGTATTATGATCAGTAGAAAGGACCATGACATGTGACCTTTAAGACATTTGTAGAGAACAAACACTGTGGTTAAAATGAGTGTCTTTATGACGTCTCTCACACAGTTGGTATTTTTCACAAAATTCATTTTTAAACACATCATCTTGATACAGAGATAACACATTTTCGTAAGACAACCCCGACACTTTTTTTACATAGGTAGAATACACAATGTTTTTCTTTGAGGGGTCCTTAGTTTAAAATGATCTGGTGAGGAGGGTTTGACTTGTTATGTTGAGTGGGAGGCGGAGTCCTCTGTAAAGGTGAAATTCTTTTTCACCAGTATAATGTCCATCGATGTCTGACTCTGTTTAAAAAGTTCTTTAAGCTTTGTAGCTTTTTCATCAATCATTTTCAGCCAAGCAGTCAGAGGCACCGTACAGATGTCTGAAAAACTCCGCATGTCGATTTAAAATACTCCAAAACAAAATCATCAGAGGGGTCCTTCCCCAGCGTTTCCAAATGGCTTGCACGGTAATACCATCGCCCCGATGGTCCGCTTTTAGTTTCCCAGACGGTGCTTGTCAGGACTCTTCTCACTTCTGGCAGCGGGGGAATAACTCTTTCTTCCTCCACATTGAGGGGCGGCGATGAAATCTCTTCTTTGATCTCGCATGCTGTCTGTGTTTCTTTGCTTTTCTTTGCAAATATCTTGTACACCGCTGGTTCCACTATGGTTTCTTGATGCACTACTTCTTCCGATACCGTGGTTGCGTGGAGATCTCTGGAAGACACCAGAGTTAACACAGCCCAATCTGAGGTCAGTGTCGCTTTAACACTGCGGGGTCCATACGTTTCTCCATTCTTCAGATTGTAGAAATGCAGTTCATTCGCCATATAGTTGAATACATAACCCCAAACATCGCCATTTTTCAGAGTCCATTCTTCATGAAGTTCTTCGGCTGGAGGTGTCTGAACCCGGCCCAGATACTGCAATCGTTTCTTAATTGGTGCTCCTAACGGGTGGCGGTACGTAGTCACAGGCGTCTCGCAGATTAAACCCATATCTATGCTTCTCTTGACCATTTTTCTTTTTTGAAAAGTGACTTGGTTAGTGGAAATGACTGGCCTGTTATTTAGTTTGAGTGTATTTATTTTCATCTATTTCCATCCCCTTACTTTTAAATGTTCTGGTGAGGAGGGCGGGACATGTTATGTTGAGTGGAGGCGGAGCCTTGTACAAGCTGGAGGCTTCATGGAGTGAAATGGAGCAGAAACACATTCTTTATGGGTACAGCAAAAATTCTAATATTATCCCTAGTACAACCTCGCACAAAACTTAATATTGGGTTTCCTTATAGTGGTGTAAAGTAATTATAAAAAGACAAAGATTATGTTTTTAAAATTGTTTTATTATTTCCCCTCTTCAGAGAGACTTTTCTTATAGTTAGTAAAAAGTAATTACACATTAGTTCACAGTCGTTACAATTAAAAAAGAGAATATCCTCAGGTATCACATTATACATATTACGACTTTTTGAGATATTTTCAACACAATATACTTGTAACTTTTTTATAGGGCTTCAGATATTTTGCATGTCTGCATAAACACGGTTTCATCTTTCTTGAAACTGCCCGTTTTACAAAAGAGTGAAGAATAATGGCTGTTTTCTGCTTCTTCATCCTCTGAATTTTCCTCCCCCATCCCTCTTCCTTCTCATCGCACAGATAGTGTTCTAAATCTGCATACCTTCCCTGCACTTTTGTGTATAAAAGCTGAAAAAGTAGATAATGAAGTACTTTGTTTTATTACCTAACCACAGGAGGAACCTATTGCGGTGAGCACGTTGCACGTCGTAACTTCCGGTTGTTGTTGTCATCTCCGGGTATCCCGTGTGCCTGTTCTGTTGCTGATAGCTTATTAACTTAAACTTAATCGATCGTTTTAAAACTCTTGATCACGGCAACTGCCTGACGTTGTAATCACACGTTACTACAGCTTAAGCACTCACAACTCTCCTTCTCTTAGCGACTGTAACTCCACAGTTGCCTACACTCTTTTCGGGTTTGCTAACGGTAGCTACTTTAGCTTGATAGCTAGCCATGGCTCTTTCCCCACCTTCTGGTGCTATTTCCTGCTCTTCCTGTCTCATGTTTGGTTACTTCCCGGCCTCCCTTACTGGTAAGGATACATGTGTTAAATGTAGTATAGTTGTTAGGTTGGAGGCGGGAATCATAGCCATAGAAGCCCGGCTCCGCATCTTAGAAAGTAACTCAGCTAAAGTAAAGCCCATGTTAGCATGTGCGGACCGGCAAAAGGAAGCTCCTCTTAGCCGTCCCCCGGCAACTCCCGAGCAGCAGGGAGGCTGGGTGACTGTTCAGAAGGGGCATAACGCGAAACCCGCAGGTCCCCACCAACCCGTTCACGTATCTAACAGATATTCCCCACTCAGCGAGACACCCGCTGAGAAGCCAACTCTGGTTATTGGTAGCTCTATTATGAGACACGTGAATTTAGAGACCGAAGCCTCCACAGTCACATGCATTCCGGGGGCCAGAGCGGGCGACGTTGAGGCGCATCTTAAACTGCTGGCTAAAGATAAACGTAAATACAGTAGGATTGTTATTCACGTCGGTGGTAATGATGTTCGTTTACGCCAATCAGAATGCACCAAACTTAATGTGGAGTCGGTGTGTAGTTATGCTAAAACAATGTCGGACACCGTAATCTTCTCTGGTCCCCTCCCCAATCTGATCAATGATGACATGTATAGCCGCATGTCATCATTTCAGCGCTGGTTGTCTTGGTGGTGCCCAGCAAACAATGTGGGCTTCGTAAATAATTGGACAGCCTTCTGGGGAAAACCTGGTCTGATTAAGAGAGACGGCATTCACCCTACTTTGAAAGGTGCAGATCTCATTTCGGCAAACATTTCAGGGCTTTGTGTGTTAACGATGAATCTTCCACGCAAACCAAAGTTAGCCATGGAGTGCCACAGGGCTCAGTGCTCGGACCTATTTTGTTCACATTATATAGCTTCCGTTAGGCAATATTATAAGGAATCATTCTGTAAACTTTCATTGTTATGCGGATGATACTCAACTATATTTATCAATCAAGCCTGATGAAATTAATCATCTAAATAAAATTCAAGACTGCCTTAAGGACTTAAAAACGTGGATGACCTTAAACTTTTTGATGTTAAACACGACCAAAACTGAAGTTATTGTACTTGGCCCGAAGAATCTACGAAACAAATTATCTAAAGATACTAACTATGGATGGCATTAATTTGGCCTCCAGTGAGACTGTAAGGAATCTTGGTGTTATATTTGATCAGGATTTATCCTTTAACGCCCACATAAAATCAATTTCAAGGACCGCCTACTTCCATCTACGTAACATTGCAAAAATCAGGCATATCTTGCCTCAAAACGATGCAGAGAAACTAGTCCATGCATTTGTTACTTCTAGGCTGGATTATTGTAACTCTTTATTATCAGGGAGTACCAAGAAGTCAATCAAGTCGCTTCAGCTGATTCAAAATGCTGCGGCTCGTGTACTAACCAGAGTTAGGAAAAGGGACCACATTACTCCTGTTCTGGCTGCCTTACACTGGCTCCCTATAGAACACAGGATAGAATTTAAAATTCTTCTTCTCGCCTACAAAGCCCTTAATGGGCAGGCGCCATCTTACCTTAAAGAACTCATTATACCCTACTGTCCTACTAGGGCATTGCGTTCCAAGAATGCAGGGTTGTTGGTTGTTCCTAGAATCTTTAAAAGTACAATGGGAGCCAGAGCCTTTTCTTATCAAGCTCCACATTTGTGGAATCAGCTTCCAGTTTGTGTTCGGGCGGCAGACACCCTATCCGTTTTTTAAGAGTGCGCTTAAGACCTTCCTTTTTGATAAAGCTTATAGTTAGGGCTGATTAGATTCAGCCCCTAGTTTTGCTGATATAGGCTTAGTTTGTCGGGGGACATCTTACTTCTTCCTTCTCTCTGTCTATACCCGTGTACACTCATGTTCCGATTAACCCAGCCTCCCCAAATGTCTTTCTTTTTGGTGTCTATATACGCTGGGATCCGGAGTCATGGATGATCCTGCGGTCCTGTGTCCTGGATCGCGAGCGCTGGATCTTGAGTCGTGGCTGTGGTCCTGGATCATAGGTCCTGGATGGATATCCTCGTGGATTCATCTTCCTATTATACACACATGCATTTCCAAACATTTGGACTACCTATGTTGCAAATGTATTATCTTTTCAATTTACACACGGCATCTATTGCACGTCTGTCCGTCCTGGGAGAGGGATCCCTCCTCTGTTGCTCTCCCTGAGGTTTCTCCCATTTTTCCCTTTAAACTGGGTTTTCTTTGGAAGTTTTTCCTTGTACGATGTGAGGGTCTAAGGACAGAGGGTGTCGTATTGTCATACTGATATTCTGTACACACTGTGAAGACCACTGAGACAAATGTATCATTTGTGATATTGGGCTATATAAACATTGATTGATTGATTGATTAGATTTCGTTAAGCACTTGACTCTTAAAGTCAGTTTGTGATTTTGAGGCTATTTCAGTGAAAACAAGGCTGTTTTGAACATTTGACAGATTTATGCTTAAATTCTCTGAGAAAGTTACTGAAAAGATACACTTTTGTGTATAAAAGCTGACCACTACCATGAGAGTACTCTGTTTGAGGAGATTTCGTTAGGATTCTGACTCTAAAAAGGCAAGTTTTTTGATTTAAAGACTTTTTTACAGACACTCGGCAGATTTATGTGTAAAGATTTCGTTAAGAATCTGTCTCTTAACCCACCATCCCCCGAGAGGCAAAACATACTCAACCCCTGCAGCAGCTCGGGTGTGAACCCCCATACAGAATGTCAGTCACTGCGTAAAACTTTGTAGTGACACTCTACAGATTTGTGTGTAATTCACTCACAAAGGAACTGTAAGATACACTTTTTATGTATGCAAAACCTATCATTTTGGAGAAACCATCTCGAGTGAGCTATAATTTGAAAGTACACAACCGGGGGGGAAATATCCCCCTTCCTTCAGACTTCCTTACAGAGCCCCTCCTCCAACACACATGAACGCTCACATGACCAGAAAGAGGACACGAGATAAGTTTTTGCACAGATCTTTCGGCTGTAGGCGTCTGAACCCCGCACTGCTGCTGCATTCGTTTCTTGACTGGCGCTCCGGATGGTTGGCTAGGTAAGCTGTCACAGGCTGATTAAACCCAATTCGAGGTGTCTCTGGCCATTTTTCTTTTTTGAATGGTGACTTGGTAAGTGTAAATGACTGTCTTTTTTAATTTAGTTTGAGTGTATTTCTATCTTCATCTAATTCCACCCCCACTATCTGCTGGCGTCATAGCCATAAGGAAGGGGTGGAGAAAATGGGGGAGGCTGGGAGGGGTCGGGTAGACAGTCTCACGCATAACTTCAAAGAGACACCTAGATTAACATCAAAGGCTTTCACCAGTGTGAAATCACACCTGCCTGTTATATCACCTCACTTCAAAGGGCAAAACATCAAAGGCTAATTAGATTAGATAACAAAGGGCTCTGAGGGACAGGGGGCAGACAACATAACTTCAAAGAGTCTGCCTTAAAAACACATCAAATAATTAGACAACAAAGGCACTACACAGGGGGGCTTTTCACACCTACCTGTTATAACACACATCAATGGACTAGACTACAAAGGGGTGTGAGGGGACAGGGGCCAGACAACATAACTTCAAAGAGACTATCTTAATCAACACATCAAAGAATTAGACAACAAAGGCACTACACAGGGGGGCTTTTCACACCTACCTGATAACACACACATAAAAGGGATCTCGAACAATGGGAGGCGGGACTTAGCTCATTAACATGATTGTACCCAATCACATCAAAGGGTCTCGCAATGGGGGGCGGGACTTAGCTCATTTGCATAAGTAGGGAGAGGTGTGACCTGCCACACTACCTGTCTACTTTTTTGACGAAAGCGGTATGGTTAATACTACTCATCTCATTTGAACAGTGAAAGCCAGAATGACAGCAGGGGTGAATTTTATTTTATAATTTTGCAATAAGTCAAAGATATTTTTACTGTATATTATAAAAATGCTTGTCATGTAGGCATACTGGAGATGAAAAGGCTTTAGTCAGTGTTGTAGCTGAGATTCTTACCGTTCCAATGATGTATTAATAATAATTGGATACTTAGATTTATATAGCGCCTTTCATGAGACCCAAGGTCGCTTTAAAAAGAAGAACAGGAGTAGAAACAAACATAACAAAAGGCAGTCAGACAAAACAAATAGATTTGGGGCCAAAGGCCTTGGCAGACAGATGGGACTTGAGGGCCCTTTTGAAGGCGTCAAGCGTGGGGATGTTGCAGATCTCCGCAGGGAGAGCGTTCCAGAGAGTGGGGGCTGCCATACTGAAGGCTTTGTCCCCGAAGGATTGCAGGTTGGTGCGGGGGGCCAGTGTCTGAAGACCGCAGGTTCCGGGGTAGGGCATGTGGGAATTGTATTGATTTAATACAAGCAAGCCAGTGTTTCATTGTGTACTTTCAACTACAGTATATGGTCCGGCAAGTTCAGCATTCACTGTGATGTATATAAAATAAGACACTGATACCGTTTTCCTCAATGAACATTTATTGAACAGAACATCATGTGGAAAATCAGAGCTGGTCAACTTAAAAAAATATTGACCTGCAGGAGTTTAAAGCCTATTTAAAAACTCCTCGGAATCTTTCACTTTTTTTTTGTACATGAATACAGTGCACAGGACCCTTAAAGGTCCTGGAAACTGCAAAAAGTCCCCTTTTTTTTATCTATGCACTGTGATTTTAGGTGGCGATTTGTTGTGATGTCCGATGTTTTGGATGAGTGGTGCCTTTGTATGTAGGTTTTTCCTTTTTAGTTGTAGGCTACAAAAACAACATGTTGTGGTTTAGCGCTTTGACATCAATTTTGGGGGCTGTGGAAATATTGTGCCATGTTGCTGCAGCAGCCGGAGCTATCACTGGAGCGGCCGTCTGAGCTATCACTGGAGCGGCCATCTGAGCTATCCCTGGAGAAGTCGTTGTGGTTGCTGGGGCCGCCGCCAACGTAATTGGATGTTCGGTGCAGCAGTTTTTAAAGTGACTAAAGAACATCTCCTTTCTCCCAATGATTGTTGGGCAAAAGCCACAGTGATAATGGCTGCTGGCCACACATTTGAGATGGCATTTATAAACATTATAACCTAAAAAAGAGACAGAAAGTGGTTTAGAGGATTCTAGAAACAAACCAAAATGAATTTCTTGTAAATATGCTATTTGAAACAAGGTGTTTGTGCGAGAGCAATAAATAATCATGTCACCAACAATAATATTTTTGCATATAAACTGAATTTTTGCAGATTGAATGTGTGATTATGCTCATATTGTGCCTACTCCAAATAAGGATACTTACTATTCGAGCATTATTAACAATTCATAACCTGAATATAAATCTAATTTGTAATGTTCAATTTCTAATTCAACATTAATTTACACCAAGGATGTCCTGGGGCACAGAAATAACACATGTAATGAGTGAGGCATTAAACATATCTAACAAGTAACATGTAATGTGATGAAGTATACAATGATCATATAGAATTATAGATTTACTTACCTCCATATTTCACAAGTGACCTCTGGTGGCTCTGCAAATGAGCCATCAGACCAGGGTGTGACCCAGTCCTTTCACAAAATGGACACTGGAAGGTGTCCGAGTCCAATTTGTTGAGCACTGGGCGTGCTCAATCACGGGAGTGTTGTGTTGTTTGTCTATAGGTGAATAAAATAGAATATAATTTAAGTGACTTTAATATTGGAAATAGTTAACTCCTTAAACAAGCAGCAATAGGCGTGTTCACACCCCAGTACTTTTCCCACTTTAGTTCCGATATAGTTCCGAAATGTTGCGTTCACACCAAAAAGAGCCGGAACTAAAATTAGTTCATGAGAACCTTTTCAACCCTTTTTCGTCCCTGCTAGAGAACAGGGACTTTCGTGGGAGAAAAAGGTTCCCATCTCTGATTGGCTGGGTGGATTGCAAACCACGCCCCGTAAAACTCCCAAAAAGTTTTGTGAAGCCGCCATTTTATTATCCTCGTATTAGCATTATTAGCATTAGCCCAGTGCAGAAACGCAGAGAGACTAACTTATGGCGATTTACTCGGAAGGCTTCAGTAGAAGCCAGTCCCCAACTCCGGGGACTTCCGGCCGGGGACTTTGGGCGGCAGTATATGCCGTGAAGTGGTTTGCGGCCTGCCAGTAAACCCAAAGCAGAAGAAGAAGAAGTGACGTCAGTGGCTTCATTTGCCTAATCCACCCCCAGGGACTTATTCCGGTGTGAACGCGATCTGTACTTAGTTCATGAGAACTAAAGAGTTCTCATGAACTAAGTTCTCATGAACCTTTGTGGGAAAAGTACTCCGGTGTGAATGCGCCTAAAGGACTGGCCTGTATAATCCTATGGGACAAAGCTGGTCATACTTCCTCACTTTCAGAAGGTAACCCTTTAACTGCCAGCGCCACCATTTGGTAGAGCACATTTTGTGTCTTGATATCTTGTTGAAAAAAAAATAAAAAAGTTTAACTCCATCTGATTCAGCCAGCTCTACTCTTTAGTTGATATGTTATGCACAAAACAACCTCTAGATGTCACTGTGGTTCAAACAGAAAGCCCTTCAGCTAGTTTAAATGTCAGGCCTACAGCATGGCCACAAACCCCATCTAAAAACAGAGGCTCTGTCCTAATTACCTGATAGGCTACATGCACAGTCACTTCCGCATTCTACTCATAGCGGCCGATTCATTTCCTGTTTGAAAATGACGACCTTCTACACCCGCTGCCTACAAGAGCTTCCGAAATGAAAAATGTCAGATGTTCATCGGATTTGCCGGACGACTAAAGCCCCAGCCAGCAAACTCGATAAAGGCTTCAAATTATATGCTGCGTCATATATACACAACTATGAAGGTAAGAAGGTAACAGGTACTAACCAGCTAGCTTATGCGGGTTACGCTAACGTTAGCTGTCTAAAGCTAGGTAACGACAGAGCCCTAATAGTATAACTACTATTATTATAATAGTAGTTATACTACTAGTAGACTACTATAGGGCTCTGGGTAATGCTATGTACTGTTTCTGGTGTTAATTCTTTAAAACATTAGCCATTTTGCTAAAAAATACTATCGTTTAATAGCCTTATAGCCTAGCCAACTAGAGGTTGTCTTGTTGTTAGCCACACTGCATAATGGTATCAGCTTTTGTAAAGCAATGTTGCCATAGATGTTTTGACGTGAGTATAGATCTAAAGCTGTTGCTCTGTTTTTCTTCATTCAGTGTCCAATAAAGACAGGCTGACAGGGCAGGTCAGCGTGAGAGCCTTGTTGTTACGTCCCCACTAAGGTCTAGGGGACCTGGAGACAATAACGTACAACCAATAAGTATGAGAGAGTCAGAGTAAAGGTTGACAAAAGGTTTATTCCTTGTAACCTATCAGATAATACAATTAGCAGAAACTCTGTTTGTGAGGAGGAGGAGGAGTCAAAGGATTGTGCCAAACAAAGAAACCAGCATAACAAAACCAGGCCTACCTCTACAACTATCCTTTGAAACCACAACTCAAACAAAAAACCCTCACTAACTAACTACAAAGAATTTGACAAAACAATATACAGGGGTGGCAACAATCCGCTTACCTAGTGTGTCTAAACAATAGTTAGCTCGGTGGTGAGAAATGTACAGGGTACCCCAGACTTACCTAACTCCTCCACCTCTCAACACACACATTAACAAAGTTCAGATTTATCCAAAGAGCTTTAGTTGCTAAGCACAGCCGTGTTCCTTCCTCAGCAACAGGCCCAGAGGTGAGAGAGAGAAGACTTCCTGGGTGCCTCCTTATGGTCGGCCCTGGTTGCTGATAGGCCAGCTGAGGGTGAGAGGATCCAATCAGCCATCAGACTCAGGTGCACAGGCAGATACCGATCAGCTGCTGATTAGCTGTGCAGAAGACAGGGAGAAGAGAAAAACACAGGAGGGAAGGAAAACCACACATGTACAGCCTGCCTGGCACGTAACACCCCCACACATATAAATCCAAACAGTATGTTTGGCCCTTACAATGAACATTCTATTTACATAGCACGAGATAGTGCATCGGCAAGAACATTATCGGACCCCTTTTTATGGCTTATGTCAAGGTTGTAGTTCTGGACAATCAACGACCAACGCATAAGGCGTTGATTGTGGTTGTACATCCTTGAAAGAAAAACCAGTGGATTGTGATCAGTGTATACCTTAATAGGTTTTACACTGGAGCCAAGATACACCTCAAAGTGCTGCAAGGCAAACAATAGAGCTAAAGCTTCTTTCTCAATAGTAGAGTACTTCAACTGATGTTTGTTGAACTTTCGGGAGAAGTAGCTCACGGGGTGATCGATAGCCTGTGCATCTTCTTGTAGAAGAACAGCCCCTGTCCCAACTCCACTGGCATCGACCTCGAGCTTGAATGGCTTCGAAAAGTCTGGTGCAGAAAGAACAGGAGTACAACACAGAATACCTTTTAGGCTCTCAAATGACTGCTGACACTCACCGGACCAAACGAAAGACTTTGAGGGACTGGTCAACGTAGTGAGTGGGGCCGCCACCGATGAGAAGTTTCTGCAGAAACGGCGATAGTACCCTGCCATTCCTAGGAAGCGGCGAAGTTCCCTCCTGGTGGATGGCACTGGGAGGGAGGCAATTGCCCTGATCTTTGCATCAGCAGGGCACACCTTCCCCCGACCAACCTGCTGACCAAGGTAGAGAACGGTACCTTTTCCAAACTGGTTCCCAGTTTTAGTTTTAGGTAAGGGTCCCACACAATCCACAATCACCCTTTCAAATGGCTCTCCCATTACCGGAATAGGAATGAGAGGAGCAGGGTGAATCACCTGATTCGGTTTACCAACAACTTGGCACACATGACATGTTCGACAATAAAGAACTACATCAGACTTAAGACCTGGCCAAAAGAAGTGTTGTAAAACTCTTTGATATGTTTTTGTTACCCCCATGTGACCTGACCATGGATGATCATGAGCCAAGGATATCACCTGAGAACGATAGGTTGTTGGCACGACAACTTGATAAATTGCTAAGGAGTCTGACTCCTCACAGGCATCACTAATCCAGCGACGCATTAATAGGTGATCTTCCATAATGTAGGCCATCTTCTTTGACTTGGCCTCTTCCTGACTGATAACAGAAGAGAGACATTTAGAAAGTGTTTCATCACTTAACTGGGCTGCCATGAATTCTTCCCGAGTGGCAGGCAGTTGTACAAGCTCTGAGCTGTTACTGGGTGATCCAGCACCAGCAGACCGGGCCTCCTCTGGCAGTCGGTCCGACACTGTCATGTCTTCAAGAAACTGCCCTATAGCAAGAAAAGAATCAGACAAGTCCTCTCCGTATTTCTTTGACTGTGCCCTTGTAACAACACAAGCAGGAAAGATTTCGGGAGGTACTTCAGCTGATTTCTCTGCATCTAAACTTAGATCAGGAGAATCAATGACCTCAGGTACTGGCTTAACTTTGCCCCCAGCCAAGTCATTACTGAGGATGAAATCAACACCTTTGATGGGCAAGGCAGGGAGGACAGCTACTTTAAAGAATCCTTTGACAAGAGATGAGTGAATATAAACATTGTGCAAAGGAGCCGCAACTAGTGTCATGCCTACCCCTTGAACAACAGCACTTGATCCACATGATGATCTGGAGGTTAAAGGTAAGATGCCTTCCCTAATAATGGACTGAGAACCTCCTGTGTCCCTAAGTACCTGTACTGGCAGCTGGTCTTTAGGATTCCCTGTTAAAGAAACAAAGCCCTTGGAAATAAAGGGTTTGAAACAGGGATCAGGTACATCATCTTCCTGGGACATTTCTATGTCTGATAGGGAAACGCCTTTAATGAGTCCCATGCCTTTTGGCGTTTGAAAGCGTTGCGAAAATTGTTGTTTACGCTTTAAGAAATGACACCCTGAAATAAGGTGTCCTGTTTTATGGCAGTAGTTACACTCACGGGGCCCCCGTGGAGGTGATGGTGGTCCTCTAGACCTTTCAAAAGTTGTTGGGCCAAGATCAGGTCTTCCGGTTTGTGATATTGAAACTCTATCTGGGCGCAAGGGTGAAGAAAACACAGTCTTGTGAGTGAGCATAAATTCATCTGCTAAAACAGCTGCCTTAGCCAGTGAAGTAACCTTCTGTTCATTTAAGAATATCACCATCCTTTCAGGCAAAGAATTCTTAAAATCTTCCAAGAGAAGTAACTGACGAAGACTCTCAAAATGATCCTTCACTTCATTAGCCGCACACCATTTATCAAAGAGAATGCCCTTCTCTCGCGCAAACTCAACAAATGTCTGCGTAGCAGACTTTTTATGGTTTCTGAACTTTTGTCTGTAGGCCTCCGGCACAAGCTCATAAGCATGCAATATCGACTCTTTAAGCACTTCGTACTGCAAGCTTTCTTCCAAAGAAAGTGAAGATACCACTTCCTGAGCCTTACCTACTAATTTGCACTGAAGTAGGATTGGCCACATGTCTTTAGGCCAGACCAGTGCGGTAGCAATTCTCTCAAAAGCACAAAAATATGAGTCAACCTCTGACTCTCTAAAAGTTGGCACTAAAGCAATATTTTTACTAACATCAAAACTCTTTGTATGAGAGACTGTATGTGAAGGTCTTGACCTCTCAAATGTCTGCTCTGAAGAGATTCTCAGGGCATCAACTTCAAGCCGCTTTAACGTGATTTCTTTCTCAGCTTCTATCTCTAACTTGCGAATCTGCAGCCTGTGTTCATAGTCCGCTCTACGCTCCTTTTCCTGGCCCTCCATCTGAAGACGGACAAGACGAACTTTTAGTTTGGCATCACTACTTGCACCTAAGCTACCCGGAGAGAAAGCCTCAAACCTAGGAAGCGTTGCAGGAGGAGCTTGAGGACTAAACTTGTCAACTCTAGGTGTAGCTAATACTCTTTCCTTATCATCTTCAATAGACACCTCAGCCCTAGGCTGAGTTGACATGCTTGGGATTACAAGAATCTTTAACTCCTCTAGTCTTTGCAGGATTTTCTCTCTTATCTCTTTTTTTACTTTATACTTGTCTACTGTAATGTTAAAGTGAGCTGCGATACATAACATGTCATCTTTGCGACAGGAATACAACGTATCAACACTTGGACTTTCAATAAAGTCCTGTAAGTCAAAACCCATTTTTCAGCCAATGTACAACACCTACAATGACTTCTCAATTATTGGTTGTTTTTATTTCAGGAAAATAGAGATCCCGGACGAGCCCCCATTTGTTACGTCCCCACTAAGGTCTAGGGGACCTGGAGACAATAACGTACAACCAATAAGTATGAGAGAGTCAGAGTAAAGGTTGACAAAAGGTTTATTCCTTGTAACCTATCAGATAATACAATTAAACAGAAACTCTGTTTGTGAGGAGGAGGAGGAGTCAAAGGATTGTGCCAAACAAAAGAAACAAGCATAACAAAACCAGGCCTACCTCTACAACTATCCTTTGAAACCAAACTCAAACAAAAACCCTCACTAACTAACTACAAAGAATTTGACAAAACAATATACAGGGGTGGCAACAATCCGCTTACCTAGTGTGTCTAAACAATAGTTAGCTCGGTGGTGAGAAATGTACAGGGTACCCCAGACTTACCTAACTCCTCCACCTCTCAACACACACATTAACAAAGTTCAGATTTATCCAAAGAGCTTTAGTTGCTAAGCACAGCCGTGTTCCTTCCTCAGCAACAGGCCCAGAGTGAGAGAGAGAAGACTTCCTGGGTGCCTCCTTTATGGTCGGCCCTGGTTGCTGATAGGCCAGCTGAGGGTGAGAGGATCCAATCAGCCATCAGACTCAGGTGCACAGGCAGATACCGATCAGCTGCTGATTAGCTGTGCAGAAGACAGGGAGAAGAGAAAAACACAGGAGGGAAGGAAAACCACACATGTACAGCCTGCCTGGCACGTAACAGTTTCAAACTCACATTGGTTCCTCAAACAGCATCTCTGTATAGTTTGTGTATTCACTCTGTCCTAAAGGCCTTGTTGGAGCTCCTGCGGAGTATTGCGGCTGAGAAAAGATAAGGCTGGATGAGTGTGTGTGTGAGGATCAATCCGCGGAGCTGTTACGTCACTATACCCAATGCGTCAGTTACCCAAGAAGAAGAAAATGGAAAAAGATAAATCTCCAACGAGGCGTTCTGGGGCATTATAGACAGGTCTTTTCTGTGTTAGAGTTTTACTCCCTACAGGGCGTACTTTGAGGGTTTGTGACTGCAGACCGTTTACATGCAGAACAACCTTCATAACAAACAAGGGGACGGGTGATAACAAGAAGAGCATGACATGGGACCTTTAAAGTAATGTTATTATTAGGGGCTGGATAAAAGCCACTGGAAGAGGAAAGACTCCACAGCAGTGGCTGGGGAGTCACAGAGTGATGGGGGCGGGTTGGGCTGCGTTCTTCCTGAAGCCAAAACCAGCTCACTGTCTTGAGAGCGTTGAGCTCCAGGTTACAAGATCATCACGTGCTCAGCAGCTGCAGTGTAGATATGGTCATGAAAAACTGTCCTCCTCCAACAGGGCAACATGAATATATATAGGACATAAACAAATAGAACGGATGAAATAGTGCAAGAGAATGTTTTGAGATGTGCAAGTTAATACAAATGAAATAGAAAATAGTGCAATAATAAAAGCTTGGATTTATATAGCGCCTTTCATGAGACCCAAGGTCGCTTTACAAAGAAGAACAGGGGAAAACAAACAAACAAAAGGCAGTCCAACAGACAGACAGAACAACAAATAGATTAGGGCCAAGGGCCTTAGCAAACAGACGGGTCTTGAGGGCCCTTTGAAGGCGTCAAGCATGGAGATGTTGCAAATCTCCACAGGGAGAGCGTTCCAGAGGGGGGGGGGGGCTGCCACACTGAAGGCTCTGTCCCCGATGGTTGGCAGTTTGGTGCGGGGGGTGGTAAGCAGGCCGGAGTCTGAAGACCGCAGGTTCCGGGGTGGGGCATGTGGGCGAAGGATGTCCGATAGGTACTGGGGGGCATGGGCATGGAGGGACTTGTAGGTGAGGAGGACTTTGTATGTTATGCGGGACTTGACCGGCAGCCAGTGGAAGAGGATGAGGGTGGGAGTGATGTGCTGCTACGGCTTTGTATGTGAGAGTACCCAGCAGAACAGTTTGGAACATACTGGAACCTGTACTGCAAACAGGACACCATTGTCAAGAAGAGTCTATATAAGTAAATAGAATATGATGTATAGATAAATAAAGGGCGGGCTTGCCAAGGAGCCGGGCACAGCCCGAAAAGGCAACATGGGCAACACCTCCGCTTCTCCGTCCCACCACCTACGGGAAACAGCGATGGGGTCGGGTGCGCTGCCAGAAGGGTGGCAGTGAAAGCAGAGGGTCTCGACGGACCAGACCCAGGCGACAGAAGCTGGCTTTGGGGACGTGGAACGTCACCTCTCTGGGGGGGAAGGAGCCGGAGCTTGTGCGGGAGGTGGAGCAACATTTGGTCAAAAAGAGAGAGTGAATAAAGAGTCTAATAAAGACAGAGTGAATAAAGAGGGAACAGACCTGCTCTGTGGATCTGAAGCTGAGGCTGTAAAACAGCGTCCAGTAGATTCCGGTGTCTCTCGTTCTCCTGTTTTGAACGAGACAGTTCCTCCTCGTACTCTGCTATCGTTCTTTCAAACAGAACAAAGATGTATTCAGCAGCCACAGTGAGTCGCTGCTTCACCAACGAGAGCAGCACAACACTCATGTTTACTAAATCACCACTTCCTGTTTCTCTCACTCTGTGTTGCTAGCGTGTTACCAGCTAGCATGCTAAGCTAGCATGCTAAGCTAGCTTCTAGAGTTGCTAGTTTCTCTGAAGCTTCAGTCTCTGTTCAACACACTGTTTCTCTGAAGCTTCAGTCTCTGTTCAACACACTGTTTCTCTGAAGCTTCAGTCTCTGTTCAACACACTGTTTCTCTGAAGCTTCCTGAGCTGCTGTTCAGCTGGACAGCAGGAAGCAGAGGTTTGGGAGGATGATGTCCCTGATGCTGTTTAGATTCCTCCAGCACCACGGGGGGTCCTGTGTGGATGGCAGCTCCTTCCTCAGCAGATCCAGTTCTCCAGAAATGTCCTAATCAGAGAAACAAGAGAAAAAGAACAACATGTATTAATCTTATTAACAAATGATGATTGCAAAAGGATGATCATGAAAATGTCTAAATAGATAGACATTTTTAAAACAATTCAGAGACATGTTTTGGATAGATCTATACAAAACATGTCTCTGAAGTGTTTTGCTCAAAATACCAAACAGACCCTTTGTAGCCAAAATACATTAGACTGCAAAAAAAATGTTTTTTACCGTTTTCCCCCAAAAAATAATGACATTTTTATTTTTAAATTGTATTTCATAATGACAGGAAATCATATTAAAATTACAAGAATAAACGGTTAATTGAAATGGGTCATGTATTAACAAAAGAAAAACTGTATAAATTAGGGATGCACGATAATTATCGGACCGATATTAGGAATTATGACGTCATCCCGATAACAGTATTAATAGCCCCGATAATATAAAATATATTTTTTGGGTACAAAAAAAGAAAAAAATACTGCGGTGTGGGTGGGTTGGGATGAGGGGCGCTTGTTTTTCACTCGGCTCCTCCCGTTTTGCCAGTACTGTGGTACTGGCAAAACGGCGCTCCCTAATACTTCGAACCTGATCAGTCACCTGAAACATCGCAATCGAAGCGTACGAAGACAATAATACAATACAAAGTGTGTGTGTGTGTGTGTGTGTGTGTGTGTGTGTGTGTGTGTGTGTGTGTGTGTGTGTGTGTGTGTGTGCGCGCACGCGCGTTGGAGCTATGTGCGACTGAAGGCATATGCTCGAACCGGAGCTGCCTGGACGCTGCAATCATGTTGTGCACTATCCGTGCTGAGTGGGCTGACTTCTCCTCCAACGTCCCGCTGTCTGCTTCCTGCATCAAGTCAAGTGCTCGGCGCAGTTGTGGCGAAATGTCGCTCCTCTGTTTTCATTTAAACAGCTCCTTATATCCGTTAGCGCAGCTAGCTAGCACCAGATGCTAACAACAACAATGCACGTAAGGTCTCTCTCTCGGGCCACACACACACACACACACACACACACACACACACACACACACACACACACACACACACACACACACACACACACACACACACACACACACACACACACACACACACACACACACACACACACACACACACACACACACCACACACACACACACACACACACACACACACACACACAGTCGGTGCCTGCCGGTGAGCGTGGGAAGTGTGGTCTGCCACAAGCGGGCGGCAGGAGCGGGGCTGTCAGCATCAGCTTGTAGATGGTATTTTAAACTCGATGCGCTCTGAAGCTACGGGGCGGCCGAGGAAAAAAACTTGTTAAAATAATTAGTGGCGTACATTTTTTTTATTATCGGTATCGGTCTTGAGAAGCAAGAAGTTATCGGTATCGGTTTCAAAAAACCAATATCGTGCATCCCTAGTATAAATGGAATACATTATATTCAGGGGTGTATATATTAGGGTTGCCAGAAACTGACCATGATCAAAATCGATTATTCGGCAGCCCTGGCGAATAATAATCGATTTGTGTTTTACTTGTAGGCTGTCTGAAGGTATGGACCGCTATCAGAGCTACTATACATCGCATTAAGAACGATGTACAAATTAAAGTCGGACACAAATATATAATTTCAATGATTTATTCAAGTTTGCAATATTTTGAACAGGCATCCACACAGTCACCTACTTTGTAATGTTCGATACCTCCCTCAGGGTTCTTACACCTTTTCCAAAGTCAAATTCAAGCACTTTTCAAGCATTTTCAAGGTGCATTTTCCTGCTGTTGTAAATTACATATTTATATACACATACTCAAATGATTATTTCCCTACCTCACATTAAATCAGGTGTTCTTTATGCTATAAACAACCAAATGTGTGTTTCATGATAGCCTTCTACACGAGGATGAAAAATTAAAGAAAAGAAAACTAAGTGATCTGTACGTAGACTGGGCCTCCCATATAACCTGTCTGAGCCGATATAAAACAATCAGCCAAATAACTTTTCAATACATTATTGATTAATTGTTGAGGTACTTTTAGGTTGGCAGTGAACATAAGTCAGAGGTACATGGTGTACTTTTCCTCCACTCACATGTATTTAATACCTTTAGTTACTTCACAGATCTGGATGAATGATGTGAAATCTAACCAAGTGTTGAATCAGACTTTAGTTCCACCTGGAGTAAATCCACCAGCTACCCTGCAGTCTACAAAGTACTTCAGACTAGCTGCACCTTCACCAGCTACCCTGCAGTCTACAAAGTACTTCAGACTAGCTGCTCCTCCACCAGCTACCCTGCAGTCTACAAAGTACTTCAGACTAGCTGCACCTCCACCAGCTACCTGCAGTCTACAAAGTACTTCAGACTAGCTGCACCTCCACCAGCTACCCTGCAGTCTACAAAGTACTTCAGACTAGCTGCACCTTCACCAGCTACCCTGCAGTCTACAAAGTACTTCAGACTAGCTGCTCCTCCACCAGCTTTGAGAACACTTTCATGATCAATCATTATAAAACATATCATATATATTATTCTGAAATGGACCAATCTGCGACTACTTTTACTGTCGCTACTTTCACTATATTTTCATGAGAATACTTTCTACTTTCACTTGAGGAACATTTTGAATGCAGGACTTCTACTGTAACAGAGTATTCCTACACTCTGGTACTTCTAGTTTTACTCAAGTACAAGATCTGTGTACTTATCATTTCACTACAAGATCTGAGTACTTGTATTTTTATTATATTATATATATATATATATTAGCCTGAATTGTAGCCACAAAATCACGCAGAGCTGCATAAAAATAGACTCACAATGGTAACAAGTGGAAAATAATATTTACAAATGTGTACAATGACTTTAGGTAATGTTGACTACTCAAGACACCTGACTTATACATCTTCAAAGGAAGACTGTGTTCATTCTACAATTACATGGGATTGAAACAAAATGTAGTTTACTTGTATAATACTTCAATTTTATATAAAAGACAGTTTGTTTTCATCTGTTTTCAAATAAACAAAGTATTGGCTTTCAGAATATTAAACTTGTTTCGGCAAATTCAGATGATAAATACAGCTTTGAAGCTTCGGCATAATTACAAGCAGAGAACGGAGTAATTTAACGTCACAGCAGGCATAACAGCCGCCGGTGTTTCTTTAGCTTAAATAAACATAACATGCAACGTTAGCCTAATCTAAAATGCTCTGCTACGGCGTACCTTTCATGTGGCTCGTCAGCGCAGACTCTCGCATCGTTATGTTGCAAACTTTGCAGGAGGCTACTCGTGGGCTTGACCCTCGTCTTAGCCATGGCTTGTATTTGTCTTCTGCTAGCCAACGCTCGTTGAAACGGCAACCTCCTGGCCAGTGGCGACTGGTCATTAGGGGCAGGTGGGGCACAGCCCCACCTAGTGTCAGCAGAAAGTATTAAAATAATGATTACAACAAAATGCAAAAAATAAATTAAAAAATATATAAAATATATTTTAAGATCATGTTTAATCATCTGATTCGTCTCATTGCTGTTTTAGTCTGTGTTCTTCTAATTAGTGTCTACAGTGGGCCTATTGAGCTGTTTAGAGCCATGTGGGACAAAACCCGATCCTGCCCCTCCCTCTCACTGTCTAAGTGAACGGTGACTGCAAAAACTACACTGCGCATGCTCAGAGTATTTTCCTATTTAATGTGTGTGGCAAAAAAATAATGACCATAGGGGCAAAGTGCTGCCATCCCCACCATACGTCATCTCACATAATGCAGAGCTGATTGGCTGTAAGTACGTGTGCCGCGAAAAGTGTGGTGTGTGAAGAGGAGACGAGAGAGCTGCAGTGAGGCGTCCTAAAACCAGGAAGTAAGCTGCGCATGGCTTCCCTCCACAAAAAAGCAACGAGATTTCTCCATAGGATTTTAGAAAATAGCTCAAAATAAGATCTGTGGGAAACGTAGCTGTTAGATAAATGCCCGTTTTGTTCAGCCGGATAATATCCACATGTCTACCCTACTTTTATCATTTTCGAATCAAAAATCTATTGATTAGATTAGATTTATGATAGACTTTTGAAACTACAAGAACATAAGGAGGACTTTTACAAAAAAGTAATAGAGATTTTTGTCCAGAAGGATAGGCAAATGGACTTAATCTTCAAGTCAAGGTAAGACTGCAATGTTATTGAAAATGGGATCTTACTAAGAGAGAACAATTCAATATTTAAATGATAAAATTACATTTTTTTTTGGGTATCCTTCTGTTGAACTGTCTGTTTAAAAGTAATTGAAGCATCAGACAAAAAAAGCTTTTGAAAATAATATTATATTTTGATTTAATATATTTGTAAACCTGAAGAGTCAGAGCCAGTGCCTCACCAGCCATGAACCTCTCTGCAGAAGCTTATATATAGACATCTGAGTTTTTTGTGCCCCACCACTTTGTACATATAGAAACGCCACTGCCGCCATCAGATGATATCTCTGATAAGATGCACAATTTATAAGAGTTTCAATAACTCCAATATATGCCAGTCAACCGTACATTTGACTCTTTGAGCCGGTGTCAGTACCAGATGTGTTCGGGTACCAGATATGTTTGGGTGTATTTCCGTCGCATGCGTCATGCGTCATATCCGTCTACTCACCTCCCTCTGCTCCCAGCGCTCTGCTCCCACACACCGGCCGTCTGCGGAACTGCAGCGGAGGAACTCGGGACAGCTTGTTATGTGTGGGGTGCTTCCATGTACTTGTGCACATAAATAATGTTTCTAATTATTTACAATACAAAAATGTATATATTCTGCGTTACTTTAGCCAACACTTTTATAAGGCCACTAGATTATATAATTACGAAATGTGTAGATAGAATACATATCTTTCAGGTTGTTATTTTGTCATTATGTTTCATGTTTATTTACCTTTTAGTATTTTTATATAGTATCTGAACTTTGGAGAGGAGTTGGGAGACACACGACACATTAAATCACATCTACAGATCAAGACAAAGCTACCAAATCTTCTACATATAATAACGAACAAAGTAAAGAATGAAGTGTAGGCTATGCCTGTTTGAAGTTGTTGCTATGGAAACAACATGATGGAGAAAAGTATAATCTTCTACATATAATAACGGACATTGTAAATAATGAAGTGTCGGCTATGTTTAAATGTTCGGAATTTGACCATCATGAGTTGCCGTAAAATATGACTGATGACGGATGCGACGGAAATACACCCGAACACATCTGGTACCCCGAACACATCTGGTACCTACACCGGCTCGCTTTCGACCGACACATCACTACCTCGCTTGGTAACCTTTTACAAACCTTCGCGTCGGGCCGAACAAACAACGGGGTCTAATCGCCAAACACCATTACATTCATCCGTGTATACCCGGAAATAGATATGTATTGTTAGATCAAAACTGTCTCTCCTGATTGAAAGTTAAACCCGATACTCACATTCATCCGTTATTAAAGTAAGTTAAACCCGATACTCACGTTTATCAGTTACTCCTCACGTGCTGCTTTCTCTCTGAGACCGGACCGACATTTTGTTTGTTTCCTCATCACCGGCGCGCATTGCATCCTGGGATACGGTGGGCTGCGAGGAAGGACTCTTCAAAAGAAGAAAGCCGCTCTTCAACCCACCCCTCCTCCCCTCTCCTCTGTCTGTCCCAGAATCAGAAGTCCTTTATTGGTCCCACAGAGGGACATTACCATGGTTACAGCAACAGTGGAGATAGATGCTGCTCCCAGACCGTAGTGGAGGAATACAGGGGAGGACTCTCTGCAGTCTTCCCGGACTGCAGCACCAGGCTTCGGCTTCAATAACCCACTCTGAAATGAGGCAGACAGGCAGGCTGTTACTTGGGAGGCCGCTGTGTTTCCTCAGGACTTTGTTATACAGCTAACTGGAGACAGACTGATCACTGCTGCTACTCCAAGCCCCCAGGAAGTGCGCCGGAGTCTGATGAGAATATTCGTGCTGGTCAAACGGCGGTACTGCACTTCCTTTAGGTTGCTGGGCCCGGAAACATCCAGGTGCTCTTTTGCAAACTTCAAACGTGCAGCAATGTTGTTTCTGGACAGCAGTGGCATCCTCCGTGGTGTCCTCCATGAACTCCATTCTTGTTCAGTGTTTTACGTATCGTAGATTCGTCAACAGAGATGTTAGCATGTGCCAGAGATTTCTCTAAGTCTCTCGCTGACTCTCTAGGACTCTTCTTCACCTCATTGAGCATTCTGCGCTGTGCTCTTGCAGTCGTCTTTACAGGACGGCCACTCCTAGGGAGAGCAGCAACAGTGCTGACCTTTCTCCATGTACAGACAACTTGTCTCACCGTGGACTGATGACCATCAAGGCTTTAGAGATACTTCTGGAACCCTTTCCAGCTTTATGCAAGTCAACAATTCTTAATGGTAGGTCTTCTGAGAGCTCTTCTGAGCGAGGCGTGGTTCACATCTGGCAATGCTTCTTAAGAATAGCACATTCAAAACGGGTGTGTATTTTCTATAGGGCAGGGCAGCTTTAACCAACACCTCCAATCTCGTCTCATTGGTTGGACTCCAGGTTGGCTGACTCCTGACTCCAAGTAGCTCTGAAGAAGTCTTTAGCCTCGGGGTTCACATACTTGTTCCACCCTGCACCGTGAATGGCACATGGTGTGTTCAATACAAACATATAATTGTTTGTGTGTTTTTAGTTTAAGCAGACTGTGTGTGTCTGTTGTTGTGACTTAGACGAAGATCAGAACACATTTTATGACCAACTTATGCAGAAATCCAGGTCATTCCAAAGGGTTCACGTACTTATATATATATATACATATATATACTGTATATATATATATGGTTGGTATTTAACAAAAAGGGGTGTTACAGTCTGTGTTGTAGTGTGTGATATTGGTATTTATGGAAACAACTGTATATGCTGCACTGTTGGAGGATCCTGTGACCTACGTGTTTCATCGCCACATCTACACTGTAGCTACAATTATCAAAACTGCATTGTCTCACTGAACCAGCCCTAAAAATCACAAACTGCCTTTAAAAAAACCCAATTCCGTACAAACTACTTCATATTCTACCAGTTTGTAAAGTGTTGCACTTCAAAGTGTATCTAAAAGTATCTTAGTAACACAAACAAAAGAAAAAAAGCATTAATGTTAACACAACTTACTCAAATTGCCTTTAAGAGTCAGTCTTAAAGAAAATCTGTTCAGACAATGTACTTCATTTCTCTAGTTTAAGGTTTTGAACACATCAAAGCGTATCTAACAGTACCTTGGTGAGAGAGAAAAGCAACATCTGTAAAGTTATCAAAAACTGCCTAGTTTCAGTCACAAAAAGTGTTCAAATCACAAAACCTCCCATCAGGCGGCACAATCTAGTGTGTGTGTGTGTGTGTGTGTGTGTGTGTGTGTGTGTGTGTGTGTGTGTGTGTGTGTGTGTGTGTGTGTGTGATGTGAGGTGTGATTACTTTTAATGTTAAGACTGTTACATGCTCTTTTGGATCTAAAGTTCCCTTAATACCCTAGTGCAGTGGTTCCCAAACTCTTTGTGCCCGAGGCACCAAAGGGCAAGTACAGATCTCAAGGCACACCTATTGTGCAAAATAGCCTTTATAACACGTGTTATCACTCATATCATGTAAAATATCTGTACATGTGCATAATTATTTACTAATGCCAAATAAAATGTGACAAAGACAACTATATTACTCATGAAATATTTATTAATGAAATATTTCAGAAATTAATTTGAAACGTTATCAAATTAGGCTTCATCAAAGCAGCAACACACTCATTTAAACCAGACAGGTCGCAACATTAAAAATGAGACAAAGGAAATTCAGCACAGAGAACTGTGAATGCAAGGAAGCTGCACGGTCCATGGTCCTGAACTACACATTATAAATGTAACATTTCAGCAGAGATGGGGTCGTTACTAAAAAAAAGTAATATATTACATATTACTTTTTTATAAAGTAATATATTACACTACTTCGTTACTCTCTACATAAAGTAACTCGTTACTTTACTCGCAGCCCGCCCCTCCCTGCAGGCAGATCACGCAGACTGCTAAAGTTTCAAATGTTCTCTTTAGTTCCGTTTCCATTGTCGCATCAGACTGATCCAGATCCTGAATGTGTTCCTATCTGACCGTGGCTGTCCTCTGTCTCCTGCTATCTGACCGTGGCTGTCCTCTGTCTCCTGCTATCTGACCGTGGCTGTCCTCTGTCTCCTGCTATCTGACCGTGGCTGTCCTCTGTCTCCTGCTATCTGACCGTGGCTGTCCTCTGTCTCCTGCTATCTGACCGTGGCTGTCCTCTGTCTCCTGCTATCTGACCGTGGCTGTCCTCTGTCTCCTGCTATCTGACCGTGGCTGTCCTCTGTCTCCTGCTATCTGACCGTGGCTGTCCTCTGTCTCCTGCTATCTGACCGTGGCTGTCCTCTGTCTCCTGCTATCTGACCGTGGCTGTCCTCTGTCTCCTGCTATCTGACCGTGGCTGTCCTCTGTCTCCTGCTATCTGACCGTGGCTGTCCTCTGTCTCCTGCTATCTGACCGTGGCTGTCCTCTTTCTCCTGCTATCAGACCGCGGCTGTCCTCTTTCTCCTGCTATCTGACCGTGGCTGTCCTCTGTCTCCTGCTATCAGACCGTGGCTGTCCTCTGTCTCCTGCTATCTGACCGTGGCTGTCCTCTGTCTCCTGCTATCTGACCGTGGCTGTCCTCTGTCTCCTGCTATCAGACCGTGGCTGTCCTCTGTCTCCTGCTATCTGACCGTGGCTGTCCTCTGTCTCCTGCTATCTGACCGTGGCTGTCCTCTGTCTCCTGCTATCTGACCGTGGCTGTCCTCTGTCTCCTGCTATCAGACCGTGGCTGTCCTCTGTCTCCTGCTATCTGACCGTGGCTGTCCTCTGTCTCCTGCTATCTGACCGTGGCTGTCCTCTGTCTCCTGCTATCTGTATATTTTGCGCAGTCTATCTCTGCTCACGCTGTTGCGTCAGCGTGTTCTCCTGCGTGTTGGCCATGTGTTGCACTGGAACCAGACACCGCAAAGACTTCAGCCGAGCACGTACGAATAATGCCTGTGATTGGCAATAACTCTCCTTACCAGCAGGCGGCGGTAGTGTTTATTCGTCATTCAAAACAGGCAACAACCGGAAGACAGAGAAGAAGAACAGACTGTGATATAAACAAACAACACATAGCGTGTGCGGTAGCTCCACCTTAGCATGTGTTCTTTGCAGGTGTGTGTTGAGGTGTGACGTGGTGTCACAGCAGTGGATACCAGCTTCTGGCCTGGACACAGTTTGCACCTCACCGTCACTTTCCTGTCTATTCTTCGGATGAACTCAAAGTAATGCGCACACCTCCACCCCTCGAGAGTTATCGCTGACTCAGCCATGTGTATGCAGCACTGCACGTGGAGATGTGGACGCGCAAGTCGCGCAGATTACGTACATATAAACCTACAAGTACTGATATAGTAAATTAAAAAATAATTATTTTTGTGTAGTTGTATATTGCAATAATAACGTATGGTTGTCACAAAATCCCACGGCACACCCGGACTTGCCTCGGGATGGGGAGGGGGGACTAGGATGTGAGGGGTGAGGAGGGGGAGGGGAGGAGAAGGATGTGAGGGGTGAGGAGGGGGAACTAGGATGTGAGGGGTGAGGAGGGGGAACTAGGATGTGAGGGGTGAGGAGGGGGAACTAGGATGTGAGGGGTGAGGAGGGGTAGGGGGGGAGAAGGATATGACATCAAAAACATTTAACATTTTATTCAAGACAGCTGCAGAGCTACTCACAGAACATTTAAGCTCAGAAACTATTCAATACAAAGATATCGTTTTACAGTTAAATTCAACAATAAAAAAGCTCTTTCAAATATTACCCAAACACAACTTCAAAGGGGCTTCCTTATAGTTAAAGTAATTAAACAATAAAAAGACAAGATCAATCAGTCATTGAGATCTTTAAATTAGTATTACCAAAACACACACAACTTCCTTAAAGTGAATAAAGCAATTAAACATTAGTTGCCACGCCAACAGGTGATCAGACACTCATCAAAGTTTGAATATACCATAAAACAAAACCTCATAAACATCAGACACCATAAACACGTCACAGAACATGACACCTGTCAACACACGTCAAACAAATATTAGACACCTGTCAGTACACCAGACATCAAAGGTTTATTCGGGGGTCGTAAATCATAGCTATGCATACTAATGTGACGGAAAGGTTATGGATATCACTACTTTCATCTGGTTACAATGTGACAGTTCTACAATGTTTTACTCTCTGGTATTAATTAACCGGTTTACATGTTTTCCTTATTGTTAAAACTCCCTGCATATCTCCAGAGGCATTTCCTCATGATGACAGCGGGTAAGTACGATCTAGGGAGAGATTCCCAGTTAAGAACCCTAAGACCTGTTTTCCTCTCTGGTGCTTTTATATCATACCAACAGAAGCAGAAGCGTATACACAAACACACCCATGTCAAACTTTTGTTTTAATTATTTAACCCAATATGGAAACCTCCTCAGTCTCTGGTTATAAATGTTGTCGGTTCTGTTCCTCCACAGTCCTCTCTTTACTTGGACCACATTTATTTTTATCACAACAGTCTAGTTATCGCATTATATACGACTTACTGGGACTAACCCAAAGAGTTTAAACCTAACAATAATCACTGTCTTCAGTCTCAGGTTCAGAAGACTATCCAGGGTTGTCCTCAGTCTCTGGTTGTAAATGTCTCTCTGGGCTCTGGGTCCTCCTGGTTTGGCATATGCTGGTTTTGATTTCCACCTTCCGTAAAGAATTCCTCTCCCTGGTGATTGCTGTTGAATGTTTCACCACTGTGGAAAAATGTATGTTTCAAAAAGCTTAAATCTGACAGGCTTTCACTGCTCTGTTTCCAAAAATCATCGTCTTCTCTGTCATCAGTCTCTGAAGAGTCTCCAGGATTGTCCTCAGTCTCTGGTTGTAAATGTCTCTCGGGATCTGAGTTCCAGGCTGGTTCTGGTCCTCCACAGTCCTCTCCATCAGCTTCTGTTTCCATGTGTTCAGCTGAGCTGCTGGCTGGAGGCTCTGCCTCTCTGTTCTCCTCACTTTGAGTTTGATGAAGCTGTGAGGACTGACGATCAACACACTTATGTCTTTTGACTTGATAACTGTGTGTAAATCTTTTGTCACAAACACTGCAGCTAAATGGTTTCTCTCCTGTGTGGAATCTCATGTGGGCCTTTAAATTTCCTCTCTGTGCAAACGATTTCTCACAGACTGAGCAGCTGAATGGTTTCTCTCTTGTACTACGTCTTGAGCCAACACACTTATGGCTTTTGACATGACCACTCCTGGTGAATCTTTTGTCACAAACACTGCAGCTGAATGGTTTCTCTCCTGTGTGGATTCTAATGTGGCCCTTTAAATCTGATCTCTGTGCAAAAGATTTCTCACAGACTGAGCAGCTAAATGGTTTCTCTCCTGTGTGGATTCTCATGTGGCATTTTAAATCTCCTCTGTTTTTAAAAGATTTCTTACAGACTGAGCAGCCGAATGGTTTTTCTCCTGTGTGGATTCTTATGTGCTCCTTTAAATGACTGCTCTGTTTAAAAGATTTCTTACAGACTGAGCAGCCGAATGGTCTCTCTCCTGCACTACGTCTTGAATCACTGACAGGGTCTTGTTTATTTCTCTGAGAGTATGAACCTGGTTCTCTGGTCTTCTTCCAATCAGCACTGTCTTCAGTCCCAGGTTCAGAAGAGTCTCCAGGGTTGTCCTCAGTCTCTGGTTGTACATGTCTCTCTGGATCTGAGCTCCTGGCTGGTTCTGGTCCTCCACAGTCCTCTCCATCAGCTTCTGTTTCCAGGTGTTCAGTTTGTCTTTGATGAAGCTGAGAGGACTGAGGTTTCTCTTCATCATCTTCACTCTTCACAGGGACAGGAGTGAATGTGGACTTGGTGATATTAGCCTCATCCAGCCTTTGAAGCTGCTCTCCCTCCTGACTGCTCCAGAGTTCCTCCTGCTCCTCTTTAATGTGTGGGGGGGGCTCTGGGTCTTCCTGGTCCAGACTGGAGCTCCACTCCTGCTGCTCAGGGGGAACCTCTTCTTTAACCACCACCAGCTGCTGGACGTCTGCAGGAAACAGGAAACACATATTCATCAGAATAGGTTATATTTACCAAGTAGGTTTAAACATACGAGACATTTGCTTTAGTATATGTGGTGCATAACAACAGAAAGAAGCATCTTAAACTAAATAAAATACAAATAGGATTGTTAGGACCGCTATTTAAAAAAAACTATTTTAAAACTACTTTGACCAATTAACAATATTTACATGTGACAAATACTATACACTTTATTCAAAGTGGAGAACTGTGCTGATTTAAAAGAGGAAGTGTGCAGAACAGATGTGCAGCATGTGCAGGATTTACAATTGTCAAAAGAACAACGTGTTGTTGACATGATGACTAAAGGTCCCATGTCATGGCCATTTCTACTGATCATAGTTCCATTGTTGAGGTCTACTAGGATAGATTTACATTGTTCAATGTTCCAAACTCACATCGGTTCCTCAAACAGCATCTATTAGCTATTGCGGCTGAGAAAAGATATGGCTGGATGAGTGTGTGTGTGTGTGTGTGAGGATTAATCCGCGGAGCTGTTACATCACTATACCCAATGCGTCAGTTACCCAAGAAGAAGAAAATGGAAAAATATCAATCTCCAACGAGGCGTTCTGGGGCATTATAGACAGGTCTTTTCTGTGTTAGAGTTTTACTCCCTACAGGGTGTACTTTGAGGGTTTGTGACTCTGCAGACCGTTTACATGCAGAAAAACCTTCATAACACAAAAGGGGACGGGTGATAACCAGAAGAGCATGACATGGGACCTTTAAAGTAATGTTATTAGGGGCTGGATAAAAGCCACTGGAAGAGGAAAGACTCCACAGCAGTGGCTGGGGAGTCACAGAGTGATGGGGGCGGGTTGGGCTGCGTTCTTCCTGAAGCCCAAAACCAGCTCACTGTCTTGAGAGCGTTGAGCTCCAGGTTACAAGATCATCACGTGCTCAGCAGCTGCAGTGTAGATATGGTCATGAAAAACTGTCCTCCTCCAACAGGGCAACATGAATATATATAGGACATAAACAAATAGAACGGATGAAATAGTGCAAGAGAATGTTTTGAGATGTGCAAGTTAATACAAATGAAATAGAAAATAGTGCAATAATAATAATAGCTTGGATTTATATAGCGCCTTTCATGAGACCCAAGGTCGCTTTACAAAGAAGAACAGGGGGAAACAAACAAACAAAAGGCAGTCAGTCAGACAGACAAAACAACAAATAGATTAGGGCCAAGGGCCTTAGCAAACAGATGGGTCTTGAGGGCCCTTTGAAGGCGTCAAGCAGGGGGATGTTGCGGATCTCTGCGGGGAGAGCGTTCCAGAGGGGGGGGGGCTGCCACACTGAAGGCTCTGTCCCCGAAGGTTGGCAGTTTGGTGCGGGGGGTGGTAAGCAGGCCGGAGTCTGAAGACCGCAGGTTCCGGGGTGGGGCATGTGGGCGAAGGATGTCCGATAGGTACTGGGGGGCATGGGCATGGAGGGACTTGTAGGTGAGGAGGACTTTGTATGTTATGCGGGACTTGACCGGCAGCCAGTGGAAGAGGATGAGGGTCGGAGTGATGTGCTGCCACGGCTTTGTATGTGAGAGTACCCAACAGAACAGTTTGGAACATACTGGAACCTGTACTGCAAACAGGACACCATTGTCAAGAAGAGTCTATATAAGTAAATAGAATATGATGTATAGATAAATAAAGGCCGGGCTTGCCACGGAGCCGGGCACAGCCCGAAAAGGCAACATGGGCAACGCCTCCGCTTCTCCGCCCCACCACCTACGAGCTTGTGCAGGAGGTGGAGCAACATTTGGTCAAACAGAGAGAGTGAATAAAGAGAGTGAATAAAGAGAGTGAATAGAGAGAGTGAAGAAAGAGGGAACAGACCTGCTCTGTGGATCTGAAGCTGAGGCTGTAAAACAGCGTCCAGTAGTTTCCGGTGTCTCTCGTTCTCCTGTTTTGAACGAGACAGTTCCTCCTCGTACTCTGCTATCGTTCTTTCAAACAGAACAAAGATGTCTTCAGCAGCCTCAGTGAGTCGCTGCTTCACCAACGAGAGCAACACAACACTCATGTTTACTAAATCACCACTTCCTGTTTCTCTCACTCTGTGTTGCTAGCGTGTTACCAGCTAGCATGCTAAGCTAGCTTCTAGAGTTGCTAGTTTCTCTGAAGCTTCAGTCTCTGTTGAACACACTGTTTCTCTGAAGCTTCCTGAGCTGCTGTTCAGCTGGACGGCAGGAAGCAGAGGTTTGGGAGGATGATGTCCCTGATGCTGTTTAGATTCCTCCAGCACCACGGGGGGTCCTGTGTGGATGGCAGCTCCTTCCTCAGCAGATCCAGTTCTCCAGAATTGCCCTAATCAGAGAAACAAGAGAAAAAGAACAACATGTATTAATCTTATATTTTGTATAGATCTATACAAAACATGTCTCTGAAGTGTTTTGCTCAAAATACCAAACAGACCCTTTGTAGCCAAAATACATTAGACTGTAAACAAATTTTTTTTTACAGTCTAACCCCAGTCTAAAATAATTACTTTATTTTTAAATTGTATTTCATAATGACAGGAAATCATATTAAAATTACAAGAATTAGGTTAATTGAAATGGGTCATGTATTTTAACAAAAGAAAACTGTATAAATGAAATACATTATATTCAGGGGTGATATATATATATATATCTGCACCTATCATGCTATTTTAAGGCATATATTATGGGTCTCAGATACATACAAATTAGGGCTGTCAAGTTAACGCGTTAATAATGCTTTAAAGCAAAACAAAATTAACGCCACTAATTATTTTAATGCGATTAATGCATGTGTATTTTTTGTCCTCGGCCGCCCCGTAGTTTAAAATACCATCTACCAGCTGATGCTGACAGCCCCGCTCCTGCCGCCGCTTGTGGCAGACCACACTTCCACGCTCACCGGCAGGCACCGACTGGCGATCGGGAGGACCGGGAGGGTGTGTGTATGTGTGGCCCGAGCGAGAGAGAGACCTTACGTGCATTGTTGTTGTTAGCATCTGGTGCTAGCTAGCTGCGCTAATGGATATAAGGAGCTGTTTTAATGAAAACAGAGGAGCGACATTTCGCCACAACTGCGCCAAGCACTTGACTTTATGCAGGAAGCAGACAGCGGGACATTGGAGGAGAAGTCAGCACACTCAGCTCGGATAGTGCAACATGATTGCAGCGTCCAGGCAGCTCCCGTTCGAGCATATGCCTTGAGTTGCACATAGCTCCAACGCACGCACGCACGCGCGGGCGCGCTCGCGCGCGCACACACACACACACACACACACACACACACACACACACACACACACACACACACACACACACACACACACACACACACACACACACACACACACACACACACACACACACACACACACACACACACACACACACACACACACACACACACACACACACACACACACACACACACACACACAATTGTATGAGAGGTTCCAGGTTGTTATGTTTAATATTCATGAGAATATTTCTAATTGATCAAATGATAATAAACAAACATTTGCATAAAGCATATTTGTCCACTCATATGTTGAGAGTATTAAAAACTTGAAAAATATCCCTGTAAGGAACATTTAGAACAGATAAAAAATGTGCGATAAACTATTTTATTCGACTGACAGCCCTAAATTACAAATATATAAAAATGTGTTTTGCTCAACATACAAACAGATGAATGCACTTTAGACATCCCTCATATCCCTCTATTCCAGCTGTTCCAGTGGGTCCTTAGCTTGAAAAAAAGAAAAGAGGAGGCGGAGCTAATGCCCGATCAGAATTCTACCGGAGAAAAAGTCAAATTCTGCTGTGATGAAACGCCACCCTAAAGTCAAGTCATTCCACCTGAAACCACAGAGTAGAGGTTTGTGCACTTTTCTGACACACGATGAGTGCTCCTGACAAAACAAGATAATCCAGATAAAAGGATTACTGTGCTGCATTCTGTTTCGCATTATGCTCTCGTTTTGTCTTGGGTTGTAAATGCAGCGTACCCCTTTCCTTTGCAGTGGTGTGCTTTAGCTCCTCCCTAAAAGCCCAAACTCACTCTTTACCCTAGATTCCGCCGCGTTACGGCTGTGCCGCGGCCACTCATTAGCCGCGTTCCCACCGCGTACTCTGCAGTACTTAGTGCCCCGGCACTTATTACCCCAGGGCACTAAGTACCAATCGCGTTCACGCCGGCCTACTTTTCCTATTTATGGTATTGAGTTTGAATTTAGCCTTTGGAATATAATTTCCAACAGAGCATTGTAAAGACTGAAAACACAGCCTCAGGTTAAAGCTTGACATGATCTTTTACTTAAGAGGATGTTTGTCCTCCTGTCTTCTCTTATTTCCTTATCTTTCTTTCAGGTGTAACATCTACCAATGGTTGTACATGACAGAGACCTCCTCCACCTCTTTGCTGTCCTACTACTCAACCCTCCTGATCAGAGCCTTTCCTAAATAGTGCTAAGTTGTTTTACACTTCAGTGTACGTTAATTTAGCAACTTAATGCTTTACTGCTGTTGAATAAACCCTATATCCATCCATCCATCCATCCATCCATCTTCTTCCGCTTATCCGTGGTCGGGTCGCGGGGGTAGCAGTTCCAGCAGAGAGCCCCAAACTTTCTTTTCCCTCATCAACCAGCTCTGACTGGGGGGGTCCCAAGGCGCTCCCAGGCCAGAAGAGATATAGTCCCTCCACCTGGTCCTAGGTCTACCCCTTGGTCTCCTCCCAGCTGGACGTGCCTGGAACACCTCCCTAGGGAGGCGCCCAGGTGGCATCCTAACTAGGTGCCCGAACCACCTCAACTGGCTCCTTTCGACGCGAAGGAGGAGCGGCTCAACTCCGAGTCCCTCCCTGATGACCGAACTTCTCACCTTATCCCTTGAGATACTTGAACTCCTTCACTTGGGGTAAGGACTCATTCCCTACTTGGAGTGGACAGTCCATCGGTTTCCTGCTGAGAACCATGGCCTCAGATTTGATGTGATGTGTATATATATATATATATACACATCCATCAGCAATCAATAAAAACAAATCATCCAACACAAAATAGAAGAAATCTGGACCTATTCTATCTCTTTTATTCCACAGCATCTATCGGGACTGCTCATTGATGTCATCAAGAGCCATTGAGTCTACCTGTTGTAGTCGGCCTCTCAGAATGTTTAGCATTTCTTTGTCTCTTAACATTCCTATAATCTTTTGTTTTTCTATTGTTGATATTGTTTTGTTCTTTATTTTTGTTGTGAGAATCACTTTGCAATTGTGTAAGTGCTATATAAATAGTTATTCTAATATTATTGTTGTTACTTGCGTACCATGCTGCGAATGGATCTGGCCCTTCCTACATCCAGGACATGGTTAAACCGTGCACCCCAGCACGTGCACTCCGCTCTGCATCAGCCAGACGACTCGCTGCACCCTCGCTGCGAGGGGGACCCAAGTTCCATCAGCAGGAACACGTGGGTTTGCTGTCCTGGCTCCAAGATGGTGGAACGAGCTCCCATTGACATCAGGACAGCAGAAAGCTCACACACCTTCCAGACTGAAACTCATCTCTCTCGACTCCACCTCGAGGATAGAACTGCTAACAAAGCACTTATATACTAATAAAGAACTGACTTACCTAAAGCCAGTTGAGGAGCACTTGAAATGTTTGGCTCTATGAAACCTGATGTACTTTATGATTCTGTTTTCTTCAAGTTTGTATTTTGTTGGTCGAACGCACTTATTGTAAGTCGCTTTGGATAAAAGCGTCAGCTAAATGCAATGTAATGTAATGTAATGTTACCATCATTACTATTATTAATAAAGTCTTCTTTGTTTTCTTTATTTATCGCTGCAGAAAGGTTCACACAGTTCCCTGTACATGGAACCATGCCTGCCCTCTGTTCCACATGTCTTCAGTCCGTTCTGGACCCCATGACTCGGACACTAGTTCTACCAAGGCTCATTAGAGGTAAGCAGTGGTAGGAGAGTGGAGTTCTCTTTGTATGTAGGCTGCAAGTCGACAAGAATAGATCACAAATCGCTCACAAACTGGTTCAGACAAGAGGCACCATGTGTTACGCAGGTGTGGCGCTGATATAGTTTATATAATATGCGGCTGAACTTTAAAATGAAATTATTTCCGGTGCAGAGACAAACACTCGAGGTGGATGTATAAAGTACATACTGGTGGTAAGAAAATATAGCGTATATCCCTCAATTTATCGACAATAAGAATGACAATACATACTAGGGGTCGACCGATAATCGTCTTGGCCGATTATCGGGGCCGATATTCCGCATTTGACCGATTATCGGTATCGGTCTTTTTTTTAATCAAATTGCCGATACAACTGTGGCTCTGATGCGGCCGTTTCTCTGGCTGCTGTCACCACTCTGTGTACACGAGCAATGTCCCGCCCACAGCGCTATCTGATAGGCTATTACTGAAGTGTCAATCAACACTGAAGATTTTCCGGGCGGGAGCCAGCCAGAGAGGCGGGACCTTCTCAGATTACAGGCAGGTGCGAAAGAACACGGACACAGACTGAAGCAAGCAGCAGCGCTGAGCGGCAGAGCCATACATGTGTTAAACCAAAGTTCAATAAACATCCCAATCCCCTATGCTGAAGCTGCAAAAACAGCACGATCTTATGATCCAATTCCATCAGCTTCCCAGTTACACAGGGACGCGGGAAGTCAGTCAGAGTTGGGGGTGCGTGCAGCGTCTCGCAGCGGAGTAACGCAGCGTCCACACTACAGCTCCAAAAATAGCTTGGAGCTGGGCGTGTCTGGAGCTTGGGGATTTTATTCAAGCAACACGACCAACAACCAATCACATGAATCTCCCGCCCCCGACATACAAAGCAAAAACCCCCGGGGATTTTATGCGAGCAATATATAAATATATAAACTCCCCAAACAGGCGAAACCCTACCAGTTTCCCCCACTGCCTCTGCCACCTCCCTCCATGCTGGTTCCTCCGGTTTGTATCCCGGTAGGTGAAGAGGGTCTGGTCATACAAAACCGGGTGATTGCTACGGTGATAGTTAGTTTCTCCTCCGACATTTTTTGAAATATAGAAATGAACGGCGGGATATCTCTCCCAGCTTAGACGCGGTTTGATTGGCTGGCGCTTCAGCTGTCAGATTTTGGGAAACGGGATTTTGATTGGCTGGCGCTGGCTACTCCGGCGTCCAGGCGACCAGAAGTTGAACAATGTTCAACTTCTGGTCGCCTGGGTCGCCTGAGACGCCTCGCTCTGCTACCCACAATTCAGTTCGGCGAAAAAGCGCGGCTACGTGACGTCACCCCATTGAAAGTGAATGGGCAGCTTGGAGCTGCTTGGAGCTTTCGACGCTGTTAGTGTAGACGGGCCGTAACTGTGGTGCGGAGGGGGGGGCTGCGAGTGGAGCCTCTGCAGTTTTTTCAGGTTGATATGTGAAGCTCATCAGCTAATCAACATGTATCTAGCAAATGTTTAGCAAAATATTAGAAGTGAGGCTACTAGACTAACGTTAGGTCTACTGTCATAGCCTCACTTTTAATAGTTTGCAAAACATTAGCACTAGTGTTTTTGCAGTTGCTAGCAGCTTATTGGATGTTATGCCAGATAGACAGATATAATAAATTACGCATTATTGTTAGTTAAGCATGTCAGCCCCACTTCTCTCTAACTCATAGCAGATGGCTGCACTAAAGAAAAGGGCACAGAGAGGAACCAGTTGTAAGATGTTTAAGAGTTCATTAAACATAATATAGGCTATGCTTAAATGCATTTCAAAGAAGTTGTGTTGAGTGTGTTGGAGTTTGTGTTATTCTACATTTTGACACCAAGATGTTTTGATTTTACTGCAAATGTATATCGGTTCCAAATATCGGTTATCGGTCTCCTTGATTACTAATAATCGGTATCGGCCTTGAAAAAGCCATATCGGTCGATCCCTAATACATACCTCCGGGTGTAAAGTAATATATCTATCATACTGTAGATCCTACACATCCACTGCAGGTAGATTCTGAAAGTAAACACTTCTCACTAGAAATGTAATCAGAAAGCATTATTATGGCCGAACTATCCTGCAATTTAGGATTTTCCACTGAAAAAAGGGTTGGATTCAAGATTCAAAGGTTTTATGCTGAGCAGCTACAGTGTAGAAATGTCGATGAAATTCTTCTGACGAGGGGGGTATACTACTAAGCAGGATGTTCTCTTAGCAGCTAACTTCAGGTTAACTCTGGGTTTCCGGTCCTACGACTGCTGGTTCTCTTTTTAGCGGCTAGATCTCCATGGTAACTGATGCTGTGCGGCTAACCTGTCCGGGACAGGTTAGGTTGCAGGCTAAGAGCTCAACTCAGTGAAAGCACCGCCTGCTGACCAATCAGAGCTCAGTGTGCGGAGTTCAAAGCGATCAAGTCATATTACAGGAGAAAGGAAATACAGAAAAGCTGCCGTCGCAGGAAAGACGGCCGGCAGAAATCAGGCGACTGTGTGAACGTGAACATGAATAGAAATATCACCTCCATCTTCAGAGCAATCTGACTATTATAACATTAGCGTTAAGAAAGCTCTTAAATATCTGCCTCAGCATCAGAACCCGGATCAGAGTACACTAAGTCCAGTCAGCATCAGTACCCGGATCAGAGTACACTAAGTCCAGTCAGCATCAGTACCCGGATCAGAGTACACTAAGTCCAGTCAGCATCAGTACCCGGATCAGAGTACACTAAGTCCAGTCAGCATCAGTACCCGGATCAGAGTACACTAAGTCCAGTCAGCATCAGTACCCGGATCAGAGTACACTAAGTCCAGTCAGCATCAGTACCCGGATCAGAGTACACTAAGTCCAGTCAGCATCAGTACCCGGATCAGAGTACACTAAGTCCAGTCAGCATCAGTACCCGGATCAGAGTACACTAAGTCCAGTCAGCATCAGTACCCGGATCAGAGTACACTGTCCAGTCAGCATCAGTACCCGGATCAGAGTACACTAAGTCCAGTCAGCATCAGTACCCGGATCAGAGTACACTAAGTCCAGTCAGCATCAGTACCCGGATCAGAGTACACTGAGTCCAGTCAGCATCAGTACCCGGATCAGAGTACACTGAGTCCAGTCAGCATCAGTACCCGGATCAGAGTACACTGAGTCCAGTCAGCATCAGTACCCGGATCATACACTGTCCAGTCAGCATCAGTACCCGGATCAGAGTACACTGAGTCCAGTCAGCATCAGTACCCGGATCAGAGTACACTAAGTCCAGTCCGCGGCATATCACTTCATGATGTATCACATGTCTCTGATCCGAGTCCCTGAGCGTGTCTGGCCGTGCAGCACTCACAGCGCCACAGACTGGATGAAGCATTATGTTAGCAACACGTTGAGGAAACTCTGAGTCAGAGGTGATGAGAGTCAGACGGTGTGTTAGACGGGCCGTGATGTCATGAACCTGCTGATGGACGCATTCCAACACTTGTTCTGCTCCAGCTGTGTTCACCTTGCAGCTGCAGCTCTGAGGCTTTGATCCTGATCAAGTGTTCGAGTCATGTTTAAAGTTTAACTTCTTCATGTGTCTGATATTAGAGTTCACTTTTCATTCAGGAAGTATGACGCTGCGCTGTCAGTAGCTTCTCCAGGTCTGTGATTGGTCGAATGCTCCAGATCCCACCCCTCTCATGTGAACGCCTAGCTAGAGAGGACACGGCTGGCTTGAGCGATCCACTTGATAACCCGCGTCGTAGGACCGCTTAGCGAGAGCGCGTATGTTTTGGATTAGGCCAACCGGCTAACTCCAACATATCAATCAATCAATCAATGTTTTTTAATAGCCCAATATCACAAATGTTACATTTGTCTCAGTGGTCTTCACAGTGTGTACAGAATATCAGTATGACAATATGACACCCTCTGTCCTTAGACCCTCTGTCCTCAGACCCTCTGTCCTTAGACCCTCACATCGTACAAGGAAAAACTTCCAAAGAAAACACAGTTTAAAGGGAACATGGAGAAACCTCAGGGAGAGCAGCAGAGGAGGATCCTCTCCCAGGACGGACAGACTGCAATAGATGCCGTGTGTAAATTGAAAAGATAATACATTTGCAACATAGGTAGTCCAAATGTTTGGAAATGCATGTGTGTATAATAGGAAGATGAATCCACAAGGATATCCATCCAGGACCTACCTACATATCAGGTTAGGTTGAAGCAGCTTCGTAGTACAGGCCTCTGAGCTCCTCCAACAATGCAACATATATAATAAAATACAAAAATACAAAATAAAAAGTAGTGCAAAAAGTTTGTATACATGTAATATAATAGAATATTATGGGATTAGTTTTGTATCTTAAAGATAAAGCAGCACTTTCTCAGAATAAAGAAAAACTTTGAGTTTAAAAGAAGAAAAAACGGAGTCAAGCAAAATAAAATACATTTAAAAAATAAAACTATAAGTTGCAAACAAATCATTTGTGTAATCATGTAAACTATAAGTCTTATCTCTTCATAGGTTTTTTTGCAGTTCTTGTTTCTTCTTCCTCAATGATCAGACTTTTGCTCTCGCTGCAGCTCTCTCGTTTGTGCTCCCTCATTTGTTTGCGATTTTGACACAAACGTCCCAGGTGGGCGGGACTTTCAGGGGTGCGTCCCCATTGGCTACTCAGGTTTTGAGTGACAGCCCACTACACCACAGATCATACAGTGCAACTCATGCAGCAAACTCCGCAGTCCACTCGGCCACGTTAGTGTCGGTGTCTCCTGGGGAGATTCATGGACACATCGGACTCATCTTATGGATTGGTGCATTATATTTGTGATGTGTAGTTCATACTTTATTCCAACTTTAAATATTGTAATACCTGAACACACTGCGGCTGTTAAATAATGTCCCACTTTGGGATTGATAAAGTGTCCGTCTATTTATTTTATAGATTAAAAAAACACATCTATGTGTTTTTAAGCACAATATAAAGTGTATACTATTATTTTTCAAAGACACTGCTTTAACTGAACAAATTCTACAATATAAAGTGGCAGATTTGCTTTATGAAACAGACCAGACCTAGGCTGCATGCCAACACATTAGGAGCATGCTCACATCTCACTATGTTGGTCTGAAGAGCTGAAGCATTCACACACAATGGATAAAACCGGTGTTGTTTCATTCTATATCCTGTGAGAAAATTATATACATATAGCATTACAAACTCGACATACTATTCCTAGCCTGAGGAAGACACGAATAATCAACAGATTTGAATGGAATCTCTAACATTTCCATGTAGAATAAAGACAAAAGAGTGATTATACAAATTACATTTATTGAAATTTGAACCAGATGAAGTCTCAAAGAATGTTTTAAATAAAAGAACATAAAACCAAAAGGTGGACAATAATAAAATCTATTAAATGTATGTAAAGACATTGGTCAAATGAAATGACACTGAGCCAGTGATAACAGCAACGCCAGCGTGGATGCAGCTGGTGCAGTTCTTTCTTCATGCGCCCCCTCCGTGCTGTCCCCTCCGTGCTGTCCCCTCCGTGCTGTCCTCTCCGTGCTGCCCCCTCCGTGCTGTCCCCTCCGTGCTGTCCCCCCTGCTGTCCCCCCCGTGCTGTCCCCTCCGTGCTGTCCCCTCTGTCCCCTCCGTGCTGTCCCCTCCGTGCTGTCCCCTCCGTGCTGTCCCCTCCGTGCTGTCCCCTCCGTGCTGTCCCCTCCGTGCTGTCCCCCCCGTGCTGTCCCCTCCGTGCTGCCCCCCCTCCCTCCGTGCTGTCCCCCCGTGCTGTCCCCTCCGTGCTGTCTCCTCAGAGGAAGTGGGAACACGGGATAAGACTCTGGACGCCACGCTGTCTCAATGATCCACACTGTTAATATGAGAGGAACATAATGTTTTAGGAAATGAAAAATATGAAGTTAACAAATAAAACAGCTCATGGACGGTAGGTTTTCCTACAAAGTTAAGTCAGCCTCCATTGATTTTCATATCAAATTAGGGTGTTAATAAAATAAGCTATCATGGCTTATACTCGCATATCTAACAGAATCATGAAAGCCTGTTGGTAGAGTCAGGCACACGAGTCCGGCGCCGGTTCTGAACGCTCACTCACTGCTAGCTATGTAGCTAACTGTTAGGCTACTTAGCTTGCATTGTTATGGATCTAAAGGTAGCACAAGCTAACTTTCATAGCACAGCTTTACTTCTCACTTAACACAAATAAAGAAACAGACCGTATAGCACAAACACAAATGATGAATACTTACATATATTTTCACTTGTAGTATTATAATAATTGAAATGCTGGTTCTTCTGGGGTCTTCTGCCCACGCTCAGCTAGCTACCGCACCGCAGCTGCCTGCACTGTACAATCGCTGGAGGACTGGGCTGTCACTCAAAAATTGAGTAGCCAGTAGGGGGGGAGAAGGATATGACATCAAAAACATTTAACATTTTATTCAAGACAGCTGCAGAGCTACTCACAGAACATTTAAGCTCAGAAACTATTCAATACAAAGATATCGTTTTACAGTTAAATTCAACAATAAAAAAGCTCTTTCAAATATTACCCAAACACAACTTCAAGGGGCTTCCTTATAGTTAAAGTAATTAAACAATAAAAAGACAAGATCAATCAGTCATTGAGATCTTTAAATTAGTATTACCAAAACACACACAACTTCCTTAAAGTGAATAAAGCAATTAAACATTAGTTGCCACGCCAACAGGTGATCAGACACTCATCAAAGTTTGAATATACCATAAAACAAAACCTCATAAACATCAGACACCATAAACACGTCACAGAACATGACACCTGTCAACACACGTCAAACAAATATTAGACACCTGTCAGTACACCAGACATCAAAGGTTTATTCGGGGGTCGTAAATCATAGCTATGCATACTAATGTGACGGAAAGGTTATGGATATCACTACTTTCATCTGGTTACAATGTGACAGTTCTACAATGTTTTACTCTCTGGTATTAATTAACCGGTTTACATGTTTTCCTTATTGTTAAAACTCCCTGCATATCTCCAGAGGCATTTCCTCATGATGACAGCGGGTAAGTACGATCTAGGGAGAGATTCCCAGTTAAGAACCCTAAGACCTGTTTTCCTCTCTGGTGCTTTTATATCATACCAACAGAAGCAGAAGCGAATACACACACACCCATGTCAAACTTTTGTTTGAATTATTTAACCCAATATGGAAACCTCCTCAGTCTCTGGTTATAAATGTTGTCGGTTCTGTTCCTCCACAGTCCTCTCTTTACTTGGACCAAACTTTTTTTTTCACAACAGTCTAGTTATCGCATTATATACACTTACTGGGACTAACCCAAAGTTTAAACCTAACAATAATCACTGTCTTCAGTCTCAGGTTCAGAAGACTATCCAGGGTTGTCCTCAGTCTCTGGTTGTAAATGTCTCTCTGGGCTCTGGGTCCTCCTGGTTTGGCATATGCTGGTTTTGATTTCCACCTTCCGTAAACAATTCCTCTCCCTGGTGATTGCTGTTGAATGTTTCACCACTGTGAAAAAATCTATGTTTCAAAAAGCTTACATCTGACAGGAGTTCATTGCTCTGTTTCCAAAAATCATCATCTTCTCTGATTCCAGTCTCAGGTTCAGAAGAGTCTCCAGGGTCGTCCTCAGTCTCTGGTTGTAAATGTCTCTCTGGATCTGAGTTCCTGGCTGGTTCTGGTCCTCCACAGTCCTCTCCATCAGCTTCTGTTTCCATGTGTTCAGCTGAGCTGCTGGCTGGAGGCTCTGCCTCTCTGTTCTCCTCACTTTGAGTTTGATGAAGCTGTGAGGACTGATGACCAACACACTTATGTCTTTTGACCTGGTGACTCCAGGAGAATCTTTTGTCACAAATACTGCAGCTGAATGGTTTCTCTCCTGTGTGGCATCTCATGTGGGCCTTTAAATTTCCTCTCTGTGCAAACGATTTCTCACAGACTGAGCAGCTGAATGGTTTCTCTTGCACTACGTCTTGAGCCAACACACTTATGGCTTTTGACATGACCACTCCTGGTGAATCTTTTGTCACAAACACTGCAGCTGAATGGTTTCTCTCCTGTGTGGATTCTAATGTGGCCCTTTAAATCTGATCTCTGTGCAAAAGATTTCTCACAGACTGAGCAGCTAAATGGTTTCTCTCCTGTGTGGATTCTCATGTGGCATTTTAAATCTCCTCTGTTTTTAAAAGATTTCTTACAGACTGAGCAGCCGAATGGTTTTTCTCCTGTGTGGATTCTTATGTGGCTCCTTTAAATGACTGCTCTGTTTAAAAGATTTCTTACAGACTGAGCAGCCGAATGGGTCTCTCTCCTGCACTACGTCTTGAATCACTGACAGGGTCTTGTTTATTTCTCTGAGAGTATGAACCTGGTTCTCTGGTCTTCTTCCACATCAGCACTGTCTTCAGTCCCCAGGTTCAGAAGAGTCTCCAGGGTTGTCCTCAGTCTCTGGGTTGTACATGTCTCTCTGGATCTGAGCTCCTGGCTGGTTCTGGTCCTCCACAGTCCTCTCCATCAGCTTCTGTTTCCAGGTGTTCAGTTTGTCTTTGATGAAGCTGAGAGGACTGAGGTTTCTCTTCATCATCTTCACTCTTCACAGGGACAGGAGTGAATGTGGACTTGGTGATATTAGCCTCATCCAGCCTTTGAAGCTGCTCTCCCTCCTGACTGCTCCAGAAGTTCCTCCTGCTCCTCTTTAATGTGTGGGGGGGCTCTGGGTCTTCCTGGTCCAGACTGGAGCTCCACTCCTGCTGCTCAGGGGGGAACCTCTTCTTTAACCACCACCAGCTGCTGGACGTCTGCAGGAAACAGGAAACACATATTCATCAGAATAGGTTATATTTACCAAGTAGGTTTAAACATACGAGACATTGCTTTAGTATATGTGGTGCATAACAACAGAAAGAAGCATCTTAAACTAAATAAAATACAAATAGGATTGTTTAGGACCGCTATTTAAAAAAAAACTATTTTTAAAACTACTTTGACCAATTAACAATATTTACATGTGGACAAATACTATACACTTTATTCAAAGTGGAGAAACTGTGCTGATTTAAAAGAGGAAGTGTGCAGAACAGATGTTGCAGCATGTGCAGGATTTACAATTGTCAAAAGAACAACGTGTTGTTTGACATGATGACTAAAGGTCCCATGTCATGGCCATTTCTACTGATCATAGTTCCATTGTTGAGGTCTACTAGGATAGATTTACATTGTTCAATGTTCCAAACTCACATCGGTTCCTCAAACAGCATCTATTAGCTATTGCGGCTGAGAAAAGATATGGCTGGATGAGTGTGTGTGTGTGTGTGTGAGGATTAATCCGCGGAGCTGTTACATCACTATACCCAATGCGTCAGTTTACCCAAGAAGAAGAAAATGGAAAAATATCAATCTCCAACGAGGCGTTCTGGGGCATTATAGACAGGTCTTTTCTGTGTTAGAGTTTTACTCCTACAGGGTGTACTTGAGGGGTTGTGACTCTGCAGACCGTTACATGCAGAAAACCTTCATAAAACAAAAGGGGACGGGTGATAACCAGAAGAGCATGACATGGGACCTTTAAAGTAATGTTATTAGGGGCTGGATAAAAGCCACTGGAAGAGGAAAGACTCCACAGCAGTGGCTGGGGAGTCACAGAGTGATGGGGGCGGGTTGGCTGCGTTCTTCCTGAAGCCCCCAAAACCAGCTCACTGTCTTGAGAGCGTTGAGCTCCAGGTTACAAGATCATCACGTGCTCAGCAGCTGCAGTGTAGATATGGTCATGAAAAAACTGTCCTCCTCCAAACAGGGCAACATGAATATATATGGACATAAACAAATAGAACGGATGAAATAGTGCAAGAGAATGTTTTGAGAGTGCAAGTTAATACAAATGAAATAGAAAATAGTGCAATAATAATGATAGCTTGGATTTATATAGCGCCTTTCATGAGACCCAAGGTCGCTTACAAAGAAGAACAGGGGGAAACAAACAAACAAAAGGCAGTCAGTCAGACAGAACAACAAATAGATTAGGGCCAAGGGCCTTAGCAGACAGACGGGTCTTGAGGGCCCTTTGAAGGCGTCAAGCATGGGGATGTTGCGGATCTCCGCAGGGAGAGCGTTCCAGAGGGGGGGGGGCTGCCACACTGAAGGCTCTGTCCCCGAAGGTTGGCAGTTTGGTGCGGGGGGGGGTAAGCAGGCCGGAGTCTGAGGACCGCAGGTTCCGGGGTGGGGCATGTGGGCGGAGGATGTCCGAGAGGTACTGGGGGGCATGGGCATGGAGGGACTTGTATGTGAGGAGGACTTGTATGTTATGCGGGACTTGACCGGCAGCCAGTGGAAGAGGATGAGGGTCGGAGTGGATGTGCTGCACACGGCTTTGTTGTATGTGCGAGTACCCAACAGAACAGTTTGGAACATACTGGAACCTGTACTGCAAACAGGACACCATTGTCAAGAAGAGTCTATATAAGTAAATAGAATATGATGTATAGATAAATAAAGGCCGGGCTTGCCACGGAGCCGGCACAGCCCGAAAAGGCAACATGGGCAAACGCCTCCGCTTCTCCGCCCACCACACCTACGAGCTTGTGCAGGAGGTGGAGCCACATTTGGTCAAACAGAGAGAGTGAATAAAGAGAGTGAATAAAGAGAGTGAATAGAGAGAGTGAAGAAAGAGGGAACAGACCTGCTCTGTGGATCTGAAGCTGAGGCTGTAAAACAGCGTCCAGTAGTTTCCGGTGTCTCCGTTCTCCTGTTTTGAACGAGACAGTTCCTCCTCGTACTCTGCTATCGTTCTTTCAAACAGAACAAAGATGTCTTCAGCAGCCTCAGTGATTCGCTGCTTCACCAACGAGAGCAACACAACACTCATGTTTACTAAATCACCACTTCCTGTTTCTCTCACTCTGTGTTGCTAGCGTGTTACCAGCTAGCATGCTAAGCTAGCTTCTAGAGTTGCTAGTTTCTCTGAAGCTTCAGTCTCTGTTGAACACACTGTTTCTCTGAAGCTTCCTGAGCTGCTGTTCAGCTGGACGGCAGGAAGCAGAGGTTTGGGAGGATGATGTCCCTGATGCTGTTTAGATTCCTCCAGCCACCACGGGGGGTCCTGTGTGGATGGCAGCTCCTTCCTCAGCAGATCCAGTTCTCCAGAATTGCCCTAATCAGAGAAAACAAGAGAAAAGAACAACATGTATTAATCTTATATTTTGTATAGATCTATACAAAAACATGTCTCTGAAGTGTTTTGCTCAAAATACCAAACAGACCCTTTGTAGCCAAAATACATTAGACTGTAAACAAATTTTTTTTTACAGTCTAACCCCAGTCTAAAATAATACTTTATTTTTAAATTGTATTTCATAATGACAGGAAATCATATTAAAATTACAAGAATTAGGTTAATTGAAATGGGTCATGTATTTTAACAAAAGAAAACTGTATAAATGAAATACATTATATTCAGGGGTGATATATATATATATATCTGCACCTATCATGCTATTTTAAGGCATATATTATGGGTCTCAGATACATACAAATTAGGGCTGTCAAGTTAACGCGTTAATAATGCTTTAAAGCAAAACAAAATTAACGCCACTAATTATTTTAATGCGATTAATGCATGTGTATTTTTTGTCCTCGGCCGCCCCGTAGTTTAAAATACCATCTACCAGCTGATGCTGACAGCCCCACTCCTGCCGCCCGCTTGTGGCAGACCACACTTCCACGCTCACCGGCAGGCACCGACTGGCGATCGGGAGGACCGGGAGGGTGTGTGTATGTGTGGCCCGAGCGAGAGAGAGACCTTACGTGCATTGTTGTTGTTAGCATCTGGTGCTAGCTAGCTGCGCTAATGGATATAAGGAGCTGTTTTAATGAAAACAGAGGAGCGACATTTCGCCACAACTGCGCCAAGCACTTGACTTTATGCAGGAAGCAGACAGCGGGACATTGGAGGAGAAGTCAGCACACTCAGCTCGGATAGTGCAACATGACTGCAGCGTCCAGGCAGCTCCCGTTCGAGCATATGCCTTGAGTTGCACATAGCTCCAACGCACGCACGCACGCACGGGCGCGCGCGCGCGCACACACACACACACACACACACACACACACACACACACACACACACACACACACACACACACACACACACACACACACACACACACACACACACACACACACACACACACACACACACACACACACACACACACACACACACACACACACACACACACACACACACATTGTATGAGAGGTTCCAGGTTGTTATGTTTAATATTCATGAGAATATTTCTAATTGATCAAATGATAATAAACAAACATTTGCATAAAGCATATTTGTCCACTCATATGTTGAGAGTATTACAAACTTGAAAAATATCCCTGTAAGGAACATTTAGAACAGATAAAAATGTGCGATAAACTATTTTAAATCGACTGACAGCCCTAAATTACAAATATATAAAAATGTGTTTTGCTCAACATACAAACAGATGAATGCACTTTAGACATCCGTCATATCCCTCTATTCCAGCTGTTCAGTGGTCCTTAGCTTGAAAAAAAGAAAAGAGGAGGCGGAGCTAATGCCCGATCAGAATTCTACCGGAGATAAAAGTCAAATTCTGCTGTGATGAAACGCCACCCTAAAGTCAAGTCATTCCACCTGAAACCACAGAGTAGAGGTTTGTGCACTTTTCTGACACACGATGAGTGCTCCTGACAAAACAAGATAATCCAGATAAAAAGATTACTGTGCTGCATTCTGTTTCGCATTATGCTCTCGTTTTGTCTTGGGTTGTAAATGCAGCGTACCCCTTTCCTTTGCAGTGGTGTGCTTTAGCTCCTCCCTAAAAGCCCAAACTCACTCTTTACCCTAGATTCCGCCGCGTTACGGCTGTGCCGCGGCACTCATTAGCCGCGTTTCCCACAGCGTACTATGCAGTACTTAGTGCCCCGCACTTCATTACCCCAGGGCACTAAGTACCAATCGCGTTCACGCCGGCCTACTTTTCCTATTTATGGTATTGAGTTTTGAATTTAGCCTTTGGATATATAATTTCCAACAGAGCATTGTAAAGACTGAAAACACAGCCTCAGGTTTAAAGCTTGACATGATCTTTTACTTAAGAGGATGTTTGTCCTCCTGTCTTCTCTTATTTCCTTATCTTTCTTTCAGGTGTAACATCTACCAATGGTTGTACATGACAGAGACCTCCTCCACCTCTTTGCTGTCCTACTACTCAACCCTCCTGATCAGAGCCTTTCCTAAATAGTGCTAAGTTGTTTTACACTTCAGTGTACGTTAATTTAGCAACTTAATGCTTTACTGCTGTTGAATAAACCCTATATCCATCCATCCATCCATCCATCCATCTTCTTCCGCTTATCCGTGGTCGGGTCGCGGGGGGTAGCAGTTCCAGCAGAGAGCCCCAAACTTTCTTTTCCCTCATCAACCAGCTCTGACTGGGGGGTCCCAAGGCGCTCCCAGGCCAGAAGAGATATAGTCCCTCCACCTGGTCCTAGGTCTACCCCTTGGTCTCCTCCCAGCTGGACGTGCCTGGAACACCTCCCTAGGGAGGCGCCCAGGTGGCATCCTAACTAGGTGCCCGAACCACCTCAACTGGCTCCTTTCGACGCGAAGGAGGAGCGGCTCAACTCCGAGTCCCTCCCTGATGACCGAACTTCTCACCTTATCCCTTGAGATACTTGAACTCCTTCACTTGGGGTAAGGACTCATTCCCTACTTGGAGTGGACAGTCCATCGGTTTCCTGCTGAGAACCATGGCCTCAGATTTGATGTGATGTGTATATATATATATATATATACACATCCATCAGCAATCAATAAAAACAAATCATCCAACACAAAATAGAAGAAATCTGGACCTATTCTATCTCTTTTTATTCCACAGCATCTATCGGGACTGCTCATTGATGTCATCAAGAGCCATTGAGTCTACCTGTTGTAGTCGGCCTCTCAGAATGTTTAGCATTTCTTTGTCTCTTAACATTCCTATAATCTTTTGTTTTTCTATTGTTGATATTGTTTTGTTCTTTATTTTTGTTGTGAGAATCACTTTGCAATTGTGTAAGTGCTATATAAATAGTTATTCTAATATTATTGTTGTTACTTGCGTACCATGCTGCGAATGGATCTGGCCCTTCCTACATCCAGGACATGGTTATAACCGTGCACCCCAGCACGTGCACTCCGCTCTGCATCAGCCAGACGACTCGCTGCACCCTCGCTGCGAGGGGGACCCAAGTTCCATCAGCAGGAACACGTGGGTTTGCTGTCCTGGCTCCAAGATGGTGGAACGAGCTCCCATTGACATCAGGACAGCAGAAAGCTCACACACCTTCCAGACTGAAACTCATCTCTCTCGACTCCACCTCGAGGATTAGAACTGCTAACAAAGCACTTATATACTAATAAAGAACTGACTTACCTAAAGCCAGTTGAGGAGCACTTGAAATGTTTGGCTCTATGAAACCTGATGTACTTTATGATTCTGTTTTCTTCAAGTTTGTATTTTGTTGGTCGAACGCACTTATTGTAAGTCGCTTTGGATAAAAGCGTCAGCTAAATGCAATGTAATGTAATGTAATGTTACCATCATTACTATTATTAATAAAGTCTTCTTTGTTTTCTTTATTTATCGCTGCAGAAAGGTTCACAAAGTTCCCTGTACATGGAACCATGCCTGCCCTCTGTTCCACATGTCTCAGTCCGTTCTGGACCCCATGACTCGGACACTAGTTCTACCAAGGCTCATTAGAGGTAAGCAGTGGTAGGAGAGTGGAGTTCTCTTTGTATGTAGGCTGCAAGTCGACAAGAATAGATCACAATCGCTCACAAACTGGTTCAGACAAGAGGCACCATGTGTTACGCAGGTGTGGCGCTGATATAGTTTATATAATATGCGGCTGAACTTTAAAATGAAATTATTTCCGGTGCAGAGACAAACACTCGAGGGTGGATGTATAAAGTACATACTGGTGGTAAGAAAATATAGCGTATATCCCTCAATTTATCGACAATAAGAATGACAATACATACTAGGGGTCGACCGATAATCGTCTTGGCCGATATCGGGGCCGATATTCCGCATTTGACCGATTATCGGTATCGGTCTTTTTTTTAATCAAATTGCCGATACAAACTGTGGCTCTGATGCGGGCCGTTTCTCTGGCTGCTGTCACCACTCTGTGTACACGAGCAATGTCCCGCCACAGCGCTATCTGATAGGCTATTACTGAAGTGTCAATCAACACTGAAGATTTCCGGGCGGGAGCCAGCCAGAGAGGCGGGACCTTCTCAGATTACAGGCAGGTGCGAAAGAACACGGACACAGACTGAAGCAAGCAGCAGCGCTGAGCGGCAGAGCCATACATGTGTTAAACCAAAGTTCAATAAACATCCCAATCCCCTATGCTGAAGCTGCAAAAACAGCACGATCTTATGATCCAATTCCATCAGCTTCCCAGTTACACAGGGACGCGGGAAGTCAGTCAGAGTTGGGGGTGCGTGCAGCGTCTCGCAGCGGAGTAACGCAGCGTCCACACTACAGCTCCAAAAATAGCTTGGAGCTGGGCGTGTCTGGAGCTTGGGGATTTTATTCAAGCAACACGACCAACAACCAATCACATGAATCTCCCGCCCCCGACATACAAAGCAAAAACCCCCGGGGATTTTATGCGAGCAATATATAAATATATAAACTCCCCAAACAGGCGAAACCCTACCAGTTTCCCCCACTGCCTCTGCCACCTCCCTCCATGCTGGTTCCTCCGGTTTGTATCCCGGTAGGTGAAGAGGGTCTGGTCATACAAAACCGGGTGATTGCTACGGCGATAGTTAGTTTCTCCTCCGACATTTTTTGAAATATAGAAATGAACGGCGGGATATCTCTCCCAGCTTAGACGCGGTTTGATTGGCTGGCGCTTCAGCTGTCAGATTTTGGGAAACGGGATTTGATTGGCTGGCGCTGGCTACTCCGGCGTCCAGGCGACCAGAAGTTGAACAATGTTCAACTTCTGGTCGCCTGGGTCGCCTGAGACGCCTCGCTCTGCTACCCACAATTCAGTTCGGCGAAAAAGCGCGGCTACGTGACGTCACCCCATTGAAAGTGAATGGGCAGCTTGGAGCTGCTTGGAGCTTTCGACGCTGTAGTGTAGACGGGCCGTAACTGTGGTGCGGAGGGGGGGGCTGCGAGTGGAGCCTCGCAGTTTTTCAGGTTGATATGTGAAGCTCATCAGCTAATCAACATGTATCTAGCAAATGTTTAGCAAAATATTAGAAGTGAGGCTACTAGACTAACGTTAGGTCTACTGTCATAGCCTCACTTTTAATAGTTTGCAAAACATTAGCACTAGTGTTTTTGCAGTTGCTAGCAGCTTATTGGGATGTTATGCCAGATAGACAGATATAATAAATTAAGCATTATTGTTAGTTAAGCATGTCAGCCCCACTTCTCTCTAACTCATAGCAGATGGCTGCACTAAAGAAAAGGGCACAGAGAGGAAACCAGTTGTAAGATGTTTAAGAGTTCATTAAACATAATATAGGCTATGCTTAAATGCATTTCAAAGAAGTTGTGTTGAGTTGTGTTGGAGTTTGTGTTATTCTACATTTTGACACCAAGATGTTTTGATTTTACTGCAAATGTATATCGGTTCCAAATATCGGTTATCGGTCTCCTTGATTACTAATAATCGGTATCGGCCTTGAAAAAGCCATATCGGTCGATCCCTAATACATACCTCCGGGTGTAAAGTAATATATCTATCATACTGTAGATCCTACACATCCACTGCAGGTAGATTCTGAAAGTAAACACTTCTCACTAGAAATGTAATCAGAAAGCATTATTATGGCCGAACTATCCTGCAATTTAGGATTTTCCACTGAAAAAAGGGTTGGATTCAAGATTCAAAGGTTTTATGCTGAGCAGCTACAGTGTAGAAATGTCGATGAAATTCTTCTGACGAGGGGGGTATACTACGAAGCAGGATGTTCTCTTAGCAGCTAACTTCAGGTTAACTCTGGGTTTCCGGTCCTACGACGCTGGTTCTCTTTTTAGCGGCTAGATCTCCATGGTAACTGATGCTGTGCGGCTAACCTGGTCGGGACCAGGTTAGGTTGCAGGCTAAGAGCTCAACTCAGTGAAAGCACCGCCTGCTGACCAATCAGAGCTCAGTGTGCGGAGTTCAAAGCGATCAAGTCATATTACAGGAGAAAGGAAATACAGAAAAGCTGCCGTCGCAGGAAAGACGGCCGGCAGAAATCAGCGACTGTGTGAACGTGAACATGAATAGAATATCACCTCCATCTTCAGAGCAATCTGACTATTATAACATTAGCGTTAAGAAAGCTCTTAAATATCTGCCTCAGCATCAGAACCCGGATCAGAGTACACTAAGTCCAGTCAGCATCAGTACCCGGATCAGAGTACACTAAGTCCAGTCAGCATCAGTACCCGGATCAGAGTACACTAAGTCCAGTCAGCATCAGTACCCGGATCAGAGTACACTAAGTCCAGTCAGCATCAGTACCCGGATCAGAGTACACTAAGTCCAGTCAGCATCAGTACCCGGATCAGAGTACACTAAGTCCAGTCAGCATCAGTACCCGGATCAGAGTACACTAAGTCCAGTCAGCATCAGTACCCGGATCAGAGTACACTAAGTCCAGTCAGCATCAGTACCCGGATCAGAGTACACTAAGTCCAGTCAGCATCAGTACCCGGATCAGAGTACACTGAGTCCAGTCAGCATCAGTACCCGGATCAGAGTACACTAAGTCCAGTCAGCATCAGTACCCGGATCAGAGTACACTAAGTCCAGTCAGCATCAGTACCCGGATCAGAGTACACTGAGTCCAGTCAGCATCAGTACCCGGATCAGAGTACACTGAGTCCAGTCAGCATCAGTACCCGGATCAGAGTACACTGAGTCCAGTCAGCATCAGTACCCGGATCAGAGTACACTGAGTCCAGTCAGCATCAGTACCCGGATCAGAGTACACTGAGTCCAGTCAGCATCAGTACCCGGATCAGAGTACACTAAGTCCAGTCCGCCGGCATATCACTTCATGATGTATCACATGTCTCTGATCCGAGTCCCTGAGCGTGTCTGGCCGTGCAGCACTCACAGCGCCACAGACTGGATGAAGCATTATGTTAGCAACACGTTGAGGAAACTCTGAGTCAGAGGTGATGAGAGTCAGACGGTGTGTTAGACGGGCCGTGATGTCATGAACCTGCTGATGGACGCATTCCAACACTTGTTCTGCTCCAGCTGTGTTCACCTTGCAGCTGCAGCTCTGAGGCTTTGATCCTGATCAAGTGTTCGAGTCATGTTTAAAGTTTAACTTCTTCATGTGTCTAATATTAGAGTTCACTTTTCATTCAGGAAGTATGACGCTGCGCTGTCAGTAGCTTCTCCATGTTTGTGATTGGTCGAATGCTCCAGATCCCACCCCTCTCATGTGAACGCCTAGCTAGAGAGGACACGGCTGGCTTGAGCGATCCACTTGATAACCCGCGTCGTAGGACCGCTTAGCGAGAGCGCGTATGTTTTGGATTAGGCCAACCGGCTAACTCAAACATATCAATCAATCAATCAATGTTTATTTATATAGCCCAATATCACAAATGTTACATTTGTCTCAGTGGTCTTCACAGTGTGTACAGAATATCAGTATGACAATATGACACCCTCTGTCCTTAGACCCTCTGTCCTCAGACCCTCTGTCCTTAGACCCTCACATCGTACAAGGAAAAACTTCCAAAGAAAACACAGTTTAAAGGGAACATGGAGAAACCTCAGGGAGAGCAGCAGAGGAGGATCCTCTCCCAGGACGGACAGACTGCAATAGATGCCGTGTGTAAATTGAAAAGATAATACATTTGCAACATAGGTAGTCCAAATGTTTGGAAATGCATGTGTGTATAATAGGAAGATGAATCCACAAGGATATCCATCCAGGACCTACCTACATATCAGGTTAGGTTGAAGCAGCTTCGTAGTACAGGCCTCTGAGCTCCTCCAACAATGCAACATATATAATAAAATACAAAAATACAAAATAAAAAGTAGTGCAAAAAGTTTGTATACATGTAATATAATAGAATATTATGGGACTAGTTTTGTATCATAAAGATAAAGCAACACTTTCTCAGAATAAAGAAAAACTATGAGTTTAAAAGAAAAAAAAACGGAGTCAAGTAAAATAAAATAAATTTCAAAAATAAAACTATAAGTTGCAAACAAATCATTTGTGTAATCATGTAAACTATAAGTCTTATCTCTTCATAGGTTTTTGTTTGCAGTTCTTGTTTCTTCTTCCTCAATGATCAGACTTTTGCTCTCGCTGCAGCTCTCTCGTTTGTGCTCCCTCATTTGTTTGCGATTTTGACACAAACGTCCCAGGTGGGCGGGACTTTCAGGGGTGCGTCCCCATTGGCTACTCAGGTTTTGAGTGACAGCCCACTACACCACAGATCATACAGTGCAACTCATGCAGCAAACTCCGCAGTCCACTCGGCCACGTTAGTGTCGGTGTCTCCTGGGGAGATTCATGGACACATCGGACTCATCTTATGGATTGGTGCATTATATTTGTGATGTGTAGTTTATACTTTATTCCAACTTTAAATATTGTAATACCTGAACACACTGCTGCTGTTAAATAATTTCCCAATTTGGGATTGATAAAGTGTCCGTCTATTTATTCTATAGATTAAAAAAACACATCTATGTATTTTCAAGCTAAAGGTGATGCACAATATAAACTGTATACTATTATTTTTCAAAGACACTGCTTTAACTGAACAAATTCTACAATATAAAAGTGGCAGATTTGCTTTATGAAACAGACCAGACCTAGGCTGCATGCCAACACAATTAGGAGCATGCTCACATCTCACTATGTTGGTCTGAAGAGCTGAAGCATTCACACACAATGGATAAAACCGGTGTTGTTTCATTCTATATCCTGTGAGAAAATTATATACATATAGCATTACAAACTCGACATACTATTCCTAGCCTGAGGAAGACACGAATAATCAACAGATTTGAATGGAATCTCTAACATTTCCATGTAGAATAAAGACAAAAGAGTGATTATACAAATTACATTTATTGAAATTTGAACCAGATGAAGTCTCAAAGAATGTTTTAAATAAAAGAACATAAAACCAAAAGGTGGACAATAATAAAATCTATTAAATGTATATGTAAAGACATTTGGTCAAATGAAATGACACTGAGCCAGTGATAACAGCAACGCCAGCGTGGATGCAGCTGGTGCAGTTCTTTCTTCATGCCCCCCCTCCGTGCTGTCCCCTCCGTTCTGTCCCCTCCGTGCTATCCCCTCCGTTCTGTCCCCTCCGTGCTGTCCCCTCCGTGCTGTCCCCTCCGTGCTGTCCCCTCCGTGCTGTCCCCTCCGTGCTGTCCCCTCCGTGCTGCCCCCTCCGTGCTGTCCCCTCCCGTGCTGTCCCCTCCGTGCTGTCCCCCCCGTGCTGTCCCCTCCGTGCTGTCCCCTCCGTGCTGTCCCCCCCGTGCTGTCCCCTCCGTGCTGTCCCCCCCGGGCTATCCCCTCCGTGCTGTCCCCCCCGTGCTGTCCCCTCCGTGCTGTCTCCTCAGAGGAAGTGGGAACACGGGATAAGACTCTGGACGCCACGCTGTCTCAATGATCCACACTGTTAATATGAGAGGAACATAATGTTTTAGGAAATGAAAAATATGAAGTTAACAAATAAAACACAGCTCATGGACGGTAGGTTTTCCTACAAAGTTAAGTCAGCCTCCATTGATTTTCATATCAAATTAGGGTGTTAATAAAATAAGCTATCATGGCTTATACTCGCATATCTAAACAGAATCATGAAAGCCTGTTGGTAGAGTCAGGCACACGAGTCCGGCGCCGGTGTCTGAACGCTCACTCACTGCTAGCTATGTAGCTAACTGTTAGGCTACTTAGCTTGCATTGTTATGGATCTAAAGGTAGCACAAGCTAACTTTCATAGCACAGCTTTACTTCTCACTTAACACAATAAAGAAACAGACCGTATAGCACAAACACAAATGATGAATACTTACATATATTTTCACTTGTAGTATTATAATAATTGAAATGCTGGTTCTTCTGGGGGTCTTCTGCCCACGCTCAGCTAGCTACCGCACCGCAGCTGCCTGCACTGTACAATCGCTGGAGGACTGGGCTGTCACTCAAAAATTGAGTAGCCAATGGGGACGCACCCCTGAAAGTCCCGCCCACCTGTGTCAGAACCTCAAACAAAAAATGAGGGAGCGCAAAAGAGAGAGCTGCAGCGAGAGCAAAAGTCTGATCATTGAGAAAGAAGAAACAAGAACTGCAAACAAAAACCTATGAAGAGATAAGACTTATAGTTTACATGATTACACAAATGATTTGTTTGCAACTTATAGTTTTATTTTTGAAATGTATTTTAGTTTACTTGACTCCGTTTTTTTTTCTTTTAAACTCATAGTTTTGCTTTATTCTGAGAAAATGTTGCTTTATCTTTATGATACAAAACTAATCCCATAGGATATGATATTTACAAGAACAGAATATGAAATGAAATAATGTAAATTAAGAAACAAATTAAATACGGTGTATTGCGTGGATAATAGACCCAATCACAGTGAATGTTCAAAACAAAAATTTGATATTTTTTTCTTTTTCATCTCACAGTGCACATATTAAATAATTATAACACAAAGCTAAAAGTTAATCTGTTTTCCTTTCTCTTTTCAAGAGTGCTTCAGAGGATGGCTGAAGTCACAAAACGTGGAGAAGACCGAGAGGGAGAAGTTGGCCGGTTACTACATTGCACAAAAATACAGGACCTTGTGAAAAACGGAAAGAAACAATTGAAGGAAACTGCTTAAAAATATGAAGTAATGGGTGTTTTCAAATGTGTGTTAATGTTCATTGTGTGTCATAAATTATTTTCCTGCTTGTAATCATTTGATGTGTGAGTAATTATTTACAGACATTCTATACATTCTGGTACCTTTCTGGTAAGGTAGGTGCTCTGATCTGATCTGGTACTAATCCAGCCTAATATGGACTGACCAGCCTTGTTGGTCTAAGCTGTTTTTTTCAGCAGGGTAAATTAAACCCGATACTCACATTTATGAGTTACTCCTCACGTGCTGCTTTCTCTCTGAGACCGGACCGACATTTTGTTTGTTTCCTCATCACCGGCGCGCATTGCATCCTGGGATACGGTGGGCTGCGAGGAAGAGGACTCTTCAAAAGAAGAAAGCCGCTTTCCAACCCGCCCCTCCCCCCTCTCTTCTGTCTGTCCGCAGAATCAGAAGTCCTTTATTGGTCCCACAGAGGGACATTAACATGGTTACAGCAACAGTGGAGATAGATGCTGCTCCCAGACCGTAGTGGAGGAATACAGGGGAGGACTCTCTGCAGTCTTCCCGGACTGCAGCACCAGGCTTCGGCTTCAATAACCCACTCTGAAATGAGGCAGACAGGCAGGCTGTTCCTTGGGAGGCCGCTGTGTTTCCTCAGGACTTTGTTATACAGCTAACTGGAGACAGACTGATCACTGCTGCTACTCCCGCTCTCTTCCGGACACACACTACGCTCGCTCTCGCTCGCTCTACACATGCACGCGCCACACCTCCCTCTCTCTCTTAAAGGGATAGGCGACCCCACTCTGCTTCACCCTGCTGTTATAAGAGAGATAGATAGATAGATAAAATAAAATGCTGCGGCTCGTGTACTAACCAGAGTTAGGAAAAGGGACCACATTACTCCTGTTCTGGCTGCCTTACACTGGCTCCCTATAGAACACAGGATAGAATTTAAAATTCTTCTTCTCGCCTACAAAGCCCTTAATGGGCAGGCGCCATCTTACCTTAAAGAACTCATTACGCCCTACTGTCCTACTAGGGCATTGCGTTCCAAGAACGCAGGGTTGTTGGTTGTTCCTAGAGTCTCTGAAAGTACAATGGGAGCCAGCAGTGGGGGCCGGCCCATAGGGGCGCTAGGGGCGCCGCCCCACCTCTTGCCAGATACAAAATAAAAAAATAAAATAAAAAAATATATATTTAAAAAATATATATATTTTATATTTTAATGAACAAGGTAAATATCATACAATTAGTATCACAAAAATGTATAATCTACAATACAATCTCGTTTAAAATTGTGTTACGATGTCTAAAGTTACTGATAAGTCACCTGTTTCCTGCCTGGCCTTGCCCGTGGCATTAGTTTATCATTACGGGGCAGAGCCCCCGAGCGAAACAGCAGCAACCAGCACGTTGCAAAAGTCTCAATAGTAAACTGTGCCGCCGAAACATAATTTCAGCCAATCAGCGCCGTCAAATATTTTGGTCACGTGGGCGCTCACATTGGCGCCCATGTTGCTTACGTGCGTGGACGTGATTTGTTTTTTAGACTCGTGAGTAACCAAGGTGACGCAGTATTTGGATGAGAATGGTGTGCAGGTGGAGTCGCCGGAGCCTCGGTCCGCCCAAGAGCTACTCTCCAATCCTTTGGAAAGGAGAAGTTTGGGAGATAAATTGATACTTCAAGACCTTGGACCGGACCAACCCGATTTGTATATATCACAGCAGGCTCGTGAAAAAGACAAAACGTATCAACAAGGCTTCTCACATGGCTAGCTGGATGCTAACAGGTAAATGCTATCTTTTGTTTCACATGCTTGCTCTTCAAACAGCCGGGGACAGATACGATCTGTTCAGAAACTAGACAGAAGTTAAACAAGTACAAACCACAGACTGTCTGTGTCATGGAGAACACAGTCGCTGGTTTATTTATGTCTGTAGGCCGTTGTTGTGAGTGTGGACGGTCGGAGCATATATAGCGTTAGCTTAGCCAAGCTCCATTCAGGGAACAAGCATTCTAAAGGTGTTTCTCTGCCGTCTGTCTGCAGACTTTCAAAGCATTAATTCATGGTTTTTACTAACCGGTATCAGTATGTTGTTACGTCGGCATCATTTAGAAACGTGTATTACAATTTAATCACGGTAAAATATGTTCATGTTGTTGTAGCTCCCGAGCCAGCGCGTCTTGTTTGAATGATGCGAGTAAACACAGCTGACAGCTGCGGTGAAACTCGAGCGACTAGAGCGATGCGATAGGAGCGTTTAGAGCGAATATTCGCATCGCGTCCGGTCTGAACGCAGCATTAAAGCGAGCTCCGCGCTGCACTGGAAACGCACCATTACATCACCAGAAGTCCTGATTTAAGGAGTCATTTCTCCCAAAAAAAATTTTTTTACTCACTCTATCAGCAGCCCCACCACACATATGTTCCACCAGCCGCCACTGGGAGCCAGAGCCTTTTCTTATCAAGCTCCACATTTGTGGAATCAGCTTCCAGTCTGTGTTCGGGCGGCAGACACCCTATCAGTTTCTAAGAGTGCGCTTAAGACCTTCCTTTTTGATAAAGCTTATAGTTAGGGCTGATTAGATTCAGCCCCTAGTTTTGCTGATATAGGCTTAGTTTGTCGGGGGACATCTTACTTCTTCCTTCTCTCTGTCTGTACCTGTGTCCTCTCATGTTCCCATTAACCCAGCTTCCCCACATGTCTTTCTTTTTGGTGTCTATATACGCCGGGATCCGGAGACATGGATGATCCTGTTGCTGTGATCCTGAGTCCTGGATCGCAAGCCCTGGATCTTGGCTGTGCCTGTTGCTGTGGTCCTGGCAGAGGTGTGGACTCGAGTCAGACTTGAGTCACCAATTTGATGACTTTGGACTCAACTTGACAAAATCACAAAACACTTGCGATTCGACTTGGACTTGAGCCTTCTGACTTGAGGTGACTTGATAACTTAATTCAGGGGTCTCCAACACGCCGATCGCAAGATGCCGCTCGAAGAGCAGACTCCAGTCGGGGAGAGCAGAATCTTCAGCCGCTGTGAATCCATGCAGGCAGGGGCGGGATGGTGAGCCATCATTCGGCCAATCATATGCGAGGACACACTAGGATCATACCATTATGTGAAAGAAGGGTGGGGGGCAGACGCTCCAAAGACAGCAGGTGTAGTGGTACAGGCCAGCTACGGAGCGACGGGGAGCTGGATTTAAATGCAAGCGCGTCGGAAGAAGTCAAGAAATGAGCGAAAACCGAAAAAAGTAGCAGCATCTGCTTTTCAGCGATGTTGGAGAAAACAAAGCTGAGTGCAGGATTTGAAACAAATGAGATGGATAACAAATGATAATAAATTTCAGCCGGGAAAAGAAGACGCCGGTTTTAAGCGATGGGCCCGAGGGGGCGTCACAGCAATATGGTGGAAAAAGGGGAAATGCAGAGTTTTCAATATCTAAGAGATAAGTTCGATCTGGAAAGGGGTGACCATTTTAGATACTTGCAGGCAGTGTTCGAATTACCCATTTGCTTTCGGGGGAGCCCTATTTTTTATTTATTTGGCAATCATATAGGCAGACCTGAAAGATATGTTTCCTGCATTAGATCAACATTGATTGCCAATAGGCCTACCTTGTTTGGTAGGACATCTTTTTGCTCAACTCCGAAATCTCGATCTCTTTTCCGTGTGCCTGGCTCTCAGAGCTGATAAATCTTTCTCCGCAGGTTATTCTGTTGAACACTGCTGACTTTTCCCTGAATCCGTTCTTGTGAAAGGTGCACAAGGTGGATCTTTCTGCGAGCGGCAGGGAGATCAATATACTTTTTGCCTCTTTGCAAATCTCACATCCACATTTTAAATTTATCTTGAAAAGCCATGGATTCCTTTCATTCCACTCACTCCATCTTTTCTGTGTCAGTTAAAAGGCAGGGCATCGGCAGGAAAGGTTCGCTAGTGCAAGTGGCGCCGGCAGCTGTGGCCGTTGTTGAAGCCTCTTCAGGCTCCGCATCGGCAGGCCTCTCCCTCGTGTGGAGCTGTCGAACTCGACCCTAACGCCGCTTACAGCCGGCCGACTAAAAGTTATTCCGTTCACGTTGTCATTTTTAGACTCCGTCGCTTCTTTGCTTGTGAATCCAAAAGCTGCGAGGCTTGGCTTTTTTCGTTTCGTCATATTTTTTATTACAAAGCCAGAGTTAAACAAAATATCAGAATGAAAATATCAAATACCGCGCCAGCATCGCCTGCCGTTACCATAGCAACGTACGTAGGCAACGCCCAGAAATATTCATAATAGGGCTGTCAAACGATTACAATTTTTAATCAGATTAATCACAGTTTAAAAATTAATTAATCAGATTAATCACCATTCGAACTATGTCCAAAATATGCCATTTCTTTATGTATATTGTTGGGAATGGAAAGATAAATGAAAGAAGGCGGATATATCCATTTAACATACAGTATCTATGTTTATTATAACATTTATCTGCGTGTCAAAAAGAAAGACAGCCCACACACCTATCAATCATCAAACCGTGGGGTCTGAATTCATTACGTGTTGATTTCTATCAAAGGGGTAGACCTAGGACCAGGTGGAGGGATCATATCTCTTCGCTGGCCTGGGAGCGCCTTGGGACCCCCCAGTCAGAGCTGGTTGATGAGGGGAAAGGGACGTTTGGGGCACTCTGCTGGAACTGCTACCCCGCGACCCGACCACGGATAAGCGGGAGAAGTTGGATGGATCGTGTTTTCTGTATTTTATATATCTGCGTTATGTGTAAGAACATGTGACGTTGCTGCCTTCTCGGCCAGGTCAGCATTGTAAATGTAATTGTGTCTCAATGTTTTCCTCTGGTTAAATAAAGGTTAAACAAAATTAAAGAAAAAAAAGATATTGTTTATTTGTCAGATTGCTCCACGTACCACTAGCGGGAGCTGGCGCACCACAGGTTGAGAACCACTGCTCCAACTTATTCTGTATATCTTATTGTGTCTTCCATACCCTTTTTAACACCACTGTCACCCCCTCTATCTCCCCCTTTTAACACTGTCACCCCCCTATCTCCCCCTTTTAACACTGTCACCACTGTCATCCCCCCTATCTCCCCCTTTTAACACTGTCACCCCCCTATCTCCCCCTTTTAACACTGTCACCCCCCTATCTCCCCCTTTTAACACTGTCACCCCCCTATCTCCCCCTTTTAACACTGTCACCCCCCTATCTCCCCCTTTTAACACTGTCACCCCCCTATCTCCCCCTTTTAACACTGTCACCCCCCCTATCTCCCCCTTTTAACACTGTCATTATCCTTTAAAGTCTAATCTGACCCAAAACAAAAATATTTAAGAATAAATCACAAAGTCTTTTGATCAGTAAAGCCATCAAAAACTACATTAACATCTATTTAGACAAAGCATTTCATTTTTCTAGTTCTAACTTTTTGCATACATAAAGTGTATCTTACATTTCCTTTGTGAGAGAATTACGCACAAATCTGTCATCTCAAAACATTCTATTGCACTATTTTATCTGTTTTATTTGTTCTATGTCATACATACATACATATGTATATATATATATATATATATATATATACATACACCATAGTTATAGTAAACCAGCAGAGAAGTACAGTTTGAATGAAAATGAGGTTGAAAAGGAATCCAGCTTCGATACAACAATTGTTAATACCTAGGCCGTCTCCGATACCGAGCTCCGGTGCTGATAAGGCTCCGGTGAACGGCCGTCCAATCTTTCTAGGACTTCAAACCCCCAGAATCTACAAGATCAACGTAATCTGCTCAGGGGGAGTTTACAACGTGGGCTCCAACACCAGCTGCCCGCCGTATCACTTATTTCTGGCACTAAAGCGTCCCCGACCGCCAGGAGAGCAACACGGTGTGTGTGGTGTAGTAGGTGTTGGTGAGCTGGCAGAACCCAGAGCAGCATCTAAACTGGCCCTGGAGGAGACTCCCTGGTAATTAGGGCAGCTTCAGAACCCACAGTCCCTCACCCCACAGTCCCTCACTAGTGTTAATTTCGTTGACTAAAACTATGACGAAATATGTTCGTCAACGACCTTTTTTTCCATGACGAAAACGAGACGATGACGAGACGGCACCGACGGTAGTAAACAATAACTGTAACGAAATCATCATGCAATATCGTTGACGAAAAGTGACGAGACGAAAATGTAGTTTACTAAATAAAAACTATGACAAAATCTCTCTTTACTTTCGTTGACGAAAAATGAGGAGACGAAATATTATCAAAGATAACGTTACATTTCTGATAGTCAGTTTTTCTCCCAGCAGTTTCATTTCCGGTGCTGCGGCAGAGCAGCAGCTGTTTCTGTGCTGCGCGCGGCGGGAGATTTGAATTACACCGGGCAGCGGCACAATATGAACTGTCAGGAAGACTCGGGTCTAACTAACCTTATTTAACAGAACATAAAATGGCAACAACAGGGTTTAGGAGCAGTGGTTGCGTTAACCGAATACCCCCCCGTCAGCGCGAGTGAGTGATACATTGTGCACTCGACGGATAATAATGGATTATGACGGAAATGTTACGATCCTGTCCGTCAAAATGACTGACAACGGAAAAGTCTAAAGCCACCACTGCTTGGGAGAAAGAAACGATGTGATATTTGGGCCCATTTTCGCTCCAATGAGGCGGAGAAAAAAAGCGAATGCATTGTTTTATCAGAAGGGAAGCAATGATTGAGCCTTCTATTCCCATAGCACTCAGTAGCAATGATTTTATGTGCTTTTTTAACCATAACATTGTTACTCTTAGAAACAAAATTAATGACCTCTTGCCTTCGACCAGTATAGTGTTATCAACAGCTCCCGGAATCGTAAGTTCTAATATTACACTAGATAGTAAACTAGAATGCTTTTCAGCCATTAACCTTGAACAATTACATTCAATGATTCTCTCTTCTAAACCATCAACGTGCATGTTAGACCCAATTCCAACTAAGCTGTTGAAGGAAGTGTTTCATTATTAGCACTTCTTTATTAAATATTATGAATATGTCTTTATTATCAGGCTATGTTCCACAATCATTCAAAGTAGCAGTGATAAAACCGCTTCTTAAAAAGCACAACCTCGATCCAGAGGTTTTAGCCAACTATAGACCTATTTCTAATCTTCCGTTCCTCTCAAGAGATTCTTGAGAAAGCGGTCGCAAAACAGTTGTGTGATTACTTAAAAAACAATGCATTTATTTGAAGATTTTCAGTCTGGCTTTAGAACACATCATAGCACAGAGACAGCTCTGGTTAAAGTCACAAATGATATTCTAATAGCCTCAGACAAGGGACTTGTCTCTATTCTTGTTTTGCTCGATCTTAGTGCTGCATTTGATACTATCGACCATGATATCCTATTGCAAAGACTAGAGCACTTAGTTGGCATACAGGGAACTGCTTTAGGCTGGTTTAGGTCCTATCTATCTGAACGCTCTCAGTTTGTACGTGTTAACGATGAATCTTCCACGCAAACCAAAGTTAGCCATGGAGTGCCACAGGGCTCAGTGCTCGGACCTATTTTGTTCACATTATATATGCTTCCGTTAGGCAATATTATAAGGAATCATTCTGTAAACTTTCATTGTTATGCGGATGATACTCAACTATATTTATCAATCAAGCCTGATGAAATTAATCATCTAAATAAAATTCAAGACTGCCTTAAGGACTTAAAAACGTGGATGACCTTAAACTTTTTGATGTTAAACACGACCAAAACTGAAGTTATTGTACTTGGCCCGAAGAATCTACGAAACAAATTATCTAAAGACATACTAACTATGGATGGCATTAATTTGGCCTCCAGTGAGACTGTAAGGAATCTTGGTGTTATATTTGATCAGGATTTATCCTTTAACGCCCACATAAAATCAATTTCAAGGACCGCCTACTTCCATCTACGTAACATTGCAAAAATCAGGCATATCTTGCCTCAAAACGATGCAGAGAAACTAGTCCATGCATTTGTTACTTCTAGGCTGGATTATTGTAACTCTTTATTATCAGGGAGTACCAAGAAGTCAATCAAGTCGCTTCAGCTGATTCAAAATGCTGCGGCTCGTGTACTAACCAGTTAGGAAAAGGGACCACATTACTCCTGTTCTGGCTGCCTTACACTGGCTCCCTATAGAACACAGGATAGAATTTAAAATTCTTCTTCTCGCCTACAAAGCCCTTAATGGGCAGGCGCCATCTTACCTTAAAGAACTCATTATACCCTACTGTCCTACTAGGGCATTGCGTTCCAAGAATGCAGGGTTGTTGGTTGTTCCTAGAATCTTTAAAAGTACAATGGGAGCCAGAGCCTTTTCTTATCAAGCTCCACATTTGTGGAATCAGCTTCCAGTTTGTGTTCGGGCGGCAGACACCCTATCCGTTTTTAAGAGTGCGCTTAAGACCTTCCTTTTTGATAAAGCTTATAGTTAGGGCTGATTAGATTCAGCCCCTAGTTTTGCTGATATAGGCTTAGTTTGTCGGGGGACATCTTACTTCTTCCTTCTCTCTGTCTATACCCGTGTACACTCATGTTCCGATTAACCCAGCTTCCCCAAATGTCTTTCTTTTTGGTGTCTATATACGCTGGGATCCGGAGTCATGGATGATCCTGCGGTCCTGTGTCCTGGATCGCGAGCGCTGGATCTTGAGTCGTGGCTGTGGTCCTGGATCATAGGTCCTGGATGGATATCCTCGTGGATTCATCTTCCTATTATACACACATGCATTTCCAAACATTTGGACTACCTATGTTGCAAATGTATTATCTTTTCAATTTACACACGGCATCTATTGCACGTCTGTCCGTCCTGGGAGAGGGATCCCTCCTCTGTTGCTCTCCCTGAGGTTTCTCCCATTTTTCCCTTTAAACTGGGTTTTCTTTGGAAGTTTTTCCTTGTACGATGTGAGGGTCTAAGGACAGAGGGTGTCGTATTGTCATACTGATATTCTGTACACACTGTGAAGACCACTGAGACAAATGTAACATTTGTGATATTGGGCTATATAAATAAACATTGATTGATTGATTGATTGATCTCCCCCTTTGAACTAGGTGGAAAACATCTTGGTAAAAGACATAGCAAGATAATATATCTTTAAAAACAGGTAAATAGTGAATAACAAAGTGTCCAAACAGTCAAACTGTAGTTATTGTATATCTGTTGATGTAATGCAGTGTTTCTCAAACTTGTTCACACCAAGGACTTAACCAATTAAAAAACACTCGCGGACCACCTAACTCCACAAATATCCAAAAAACACATCGTTTTTCTAGAACAGATTACAAATGGTACAAACAAGTGGCACCATGTGTGACGAAGGTGTCGCGCTGGGCTATATCATGCAATTGAAAGTGAAACTTAAGCTCGCTCCATTGCGGAGATATTCCCGCGAGAGTGCGGAAAACTTAAATAGATCAATTTATTTCAAATGTGAAATGTTACCAATATACTCACAGACCACTAGGGGGCGCTCACGAACCACCATCCGCGGACCACACTTTGAGAAGCACTGGTCTACACCAGTGTGTTGAAAACATCATAGTCATATATAGTATTTAAAAAGAGTCACTGTGAAGAATGTCCGAACATAATGTGTAGTTAAGAATTATATGATATAGTTTGTCTGCAATGTCAGTATAGGATTTAAAAAATATGACAGAAAGTCATAGTATAGTTTGTCAAAAGGATCTTGAAAAAGTCACGACCTTGTGTGTTGAAATGGTTTTGAATAAACACACCTCACATCGTTCTCCCCCCTCATCCCCCCTCACATCCTTCTCCCCCCTCACATCCTTCTCCCCCCTCATCCCCCCTCACATCCTTAGGGGCGTTCTTTTCCAACAATAGTTCATGAGAACTCTTTTAGTTCTGATGAACTAAAGCAGATCGCATTCACACTGCAATGAGTTCCTGGAGGAGGGTTAGGCAAATGAGCCGCTGAATTCACTTCTTCTTCTGCTCTGGGTTTACTGGCAGGCCGCAAACAACTTCACAGCGTATACTGCCACCCGGAGTCCTGCTGCTGGGACTCCCAGCAGCTTCTACTGAAGCCTTCCGAGTAAATCGCCAGAACGTCGACACCTCCTCATCTCCACCGCTTCCATGTTTTCTTTGTGTAGCCTTAAGTTAGTCTCTCTGCGTTTGTGCGCTGGGTGAATGCTAATAATGCTAATAATGCTAATGCATGGATAATAAAATGGCGGCTTCACAAAACTTTTTGGGAGTTTTACGGGGCGTGGTTTGCAATCCGCCCAGCCATTCAAACATAGGAACCTCTTTCTCCCACGAAAGTCCCTGCTCTCTAGCAGGGACTGAAAAGGGGGAAAAAATGGTTCTGATGAACTCATTGAGTTCAGGGGGCTTTTTGGTGTGAACGCAAATATATCTGAGTTCTAATGAACTATTGTGGGAAAAGTACTCCGGTGTGAACGCACCTCTTCTCCCGACACATTTCCCGACTGAAGCCCTCACTCTCAACTGATGACATCAAAAAACTGGTTCATGCACTCGTCTTCTCAAGACTAGACTATTGCAACGCACTCCTCTCCGGTCTCCCAGCCAAATCCATCAACCGCTTGCAACTAGTCCAGAACAGCACAGCCAGAGTTCTCACCGGTACAAAAAGGTCCGCACACATAACCCCCATACTAGCAAAACTAGACTGGCTCCCAGTCCACTACAGGATCCAGTTCAAGGTTCTGCTCCTCACGTACAGAGCCCTGAATGGACAAAGCCCAAAATACCTCTGTGACCTCATTCGTACCCAGACATCTACCCGCTCTCTCCGCTCCAGCCACGCTCCTCTTCTCTACATCCCCCGCACACGTCTCCGAACAATGGGAGGCCGAGCCTTCTGCTTATTCGCCCCGCGCCTCTGGAACTCCCTCCCAGATCAGCTGAGATCTGCCCCTTCCACCGAGGTCTTCAAAAGCGGCCTTAAGACCCTCTTCTTTCGGCAGGCCTTCCAATAAACTTTGAGCATGGTACACCTGGAGTACTGCCATTTTTATCGCTATCTCCGACTTTTATTTTTGTACTCTATTTTATATTTTGTTTTTTATTTTTTTATTTCTTATTATTATTACAATTATTTGTTTAATCTCTCAAAGTGTATCAGTATCCCTTGTTGTGAAGCACTTCGAGATTTGTCTTGGCAGATGAGAAGCGCTATATAAATTAAATATATTATTATTACATCCTTAGGCGCATTCACACCGCAGTACTTTTGCCAGAAAAGTTAATCAGAACTCTTTAGTTCTCATGAACTAAGTACAGATCGCGTTCACACTGGAATAAGTCCCTGGGGGAGGATTAGGCAAATGAAGCCGCTGACGTCACTTCTTCTTCTTCTGCTTTGGGTTTACTGGCAGGCCGCAAACAACTTCACGGCGAGTACAGTAGGTGGCGGTATGCACCTTCAGGTTGCAATACGCCAAAAACCGAGAGAAGAAGAAGAGAAACTTCCCGCGTATACTGCCACGCCCACCCGCTGTATATGAGGCGTCTGTTTACTGTCCGACCTCAGACATGATGGAGTTGACTGAAGTTGTGGTTTTTGTGCTCGTGTTATACAGCTTTGTAACAGAGTTATTTAAGCCACAAATACAGATCATCGACCGGACAAATGAAATAGCAATGCTGTTTCGGAAGCGAAGGCGGTACAAAACAAGCCGAGCACGAGTGGTGGTGGAGAACGCTTTTGGCAGACTGAAAGGCAGGTGGCGGTGCTTGATGAAGCGAAACGACTGCAACATGGACAATATCAAAATCCAGGTGGCAGCATGTTGCGTATTGCATAACCGGTGTGAGCGTCGTGGTGATGAGTACAGGGAGGAATGGACTGCCTTACCGGCGACCCAGCTTGATGGGCCAGCCATTGGCGAGGCTGGGGGGCAATAATTATAATTATTGAGGCATAAATGTCAATATTGCAGTTGGTAAAGTTTTTATCAAATTACTTTACATAATGTTGGGGAGCTTAACCTGTACTTATAGTATGTTTGATTTATATTTCGTATAAACAATCTAAATCTGCAACACCTGTAAATAAAGTTGTCAAATAAATGTAGAGTTAGGGTTAACCTCTTTGCCTCCCTCGTGACTCCCGCAGGACTCCAATGTCTTTGTCAGTCTTACTCCCGCAGGACTCCAATGTCTTTGTCTGTCTGACGCTGATGCTCAAAGAAAGAGCTGCCTAAATGGACGCCTGATTGCTGAGTTCACACAGCTGTAGTGCCATGCCCCTCTAATTAGTTAACTCTCTACAGCTGATGGGTGACAGCTGAGAGGTGCCTATTTTAATGCAGGCTTGATTGCCTACTGAGCCCTCCAACAGGTTCACGTGAGCAGATCTGAGATTTAAAATCTCTCAAAAGCGCCGATTTAGCTACAATAACTACAGAACAATTATACAGAGTCGAATAAATGAAATAGAGAAGTCTAATTAAACAAGAATATTACTTACAGTGGTTTCTGCGTCAATAGGTAATGTCCCCACCCGGTCAAGATGCACATATATATAATAACAATAAAAAAAAAACTGTCCCAGGTGTAGGGATAGTCTCTGCAGCAGATACACCGCAGTGCAAAGTTAAGTGTCAGTAACATATGATATAGTTGGATTCCTAAAGCTTTTAGTCTACCATCCCATCATCCAAGGGTGGTTTTCACTATAAGTAATGTTTAATTTTTGGACGGACACTATCATTTTTTTTTTTTTAGCCATGTAAAACTTCTGTTTTAATTATATAATCCAACATGGAAACCTCCTCAGTCTCTGGTTGTACAGTTTGCCAGTTCTGGTTCTCCACAGTCCTCTCTTTAAATGGACCAACATTTTTTTTATCACAACAGTCAAGTTATCGCATTTTATAAAACGGACAAGTCAAATCAAGCAATCTGATTGGTTCTTAGCCGTATACCACGGGTAAAATTGTAGTTACTTTTCACAACAAGTCAGTATCCCTCCGCGTCTGAGAAAAGCTGTATACAGTTGGGCTGAAAAACAAACGCTTTTCAAACTGGGACAAGAAAACAGTGGATGCCGTGAGCTATTGCTTTAATATATACGATGTGTGACGGGGTTCTATTTGTGGGTTTGAAACATAGGCTTAGTCGGTTGATTTAAGCTCCAAAACTTTATTTATAACGGCAACAAAAAAAGATATAACGTTTGATAAAAGTGAAACAGTATAACTTAAATAAACAAAATCAAAGTTAACAAATAGGGCTGTCTATCACTCATGGAGTAAACACATTCTAGCTGTTGCCTTCACTTTCTCCCGAACACATTATCCTCCCCCTCCCCGAGGTTGGCGATGTGCGGCAACCTGGAAAGGTAATCAGCCACTACATTCGATTTGCCAGATCGGTGACAGATAATGAATTTGAGCGGTTGGAGTGAGAGGTACCAACGGGTAAGACGGCTGTTGTGATCTTTCATGGCCCCTTAGTGCCACCCTCACACAGACTACTATCTAAGTCTGGGAGGGGTTGGACTCCAGCTTTCGCTTGGGCTCGAGTTACCATTGGGCCAGAAACATTAACATTCCCCTCTTCCCCAGAGCCAGTTTTCACAGAGAGTTCTTTTTCATGCAGCAAATCCAAGAGTACTGGTAAATCCCATCCCAGGATTGCATCAACCGGCAAGTTCTGTACCACCCCCACACTCAACAAGTACGATTGTCCATCAATGATCACGGATACGTCCGCTTTGGGATAGGGATGCTTATCCCTGTGAACATAACATGTCTGTTTGTCTGCTGTAGTCCATAGCTCCAATTGGCACAAGTCTTTGCTTCACTAGAGACATGAAGCTACCAGTATCCAACAAAGCAGTGACCTGCTGGCCATTAACAGTGACAGCTGTATGACGTTGCCTGGGCTGGTGTGCTGGGTGGGATGTGAAAGTGGTTGAGCTTGCAGGTGGTCCTCCTCTGCGGGCGTTGATGTACTGGAGCGCCAGCTTGGCAGCCGCAAGACAGTCTGTAGGCTCATGCTCCTTCACCCAGGTCCTCACCTCCGGTGGGAGTATCCGACGCATCTGTTCCAAGATGATGGCCTCTGCAATGTCCTCCTTGGTGTGCTGCTCTGGCTGAATCCAGCGCCGGTAGAGACCTTTAAGGCGATGGTAGGTCTCGATGGTGCTCTCTTCAGACGGTACCACCATGGACCGGTACTGCTGTCGATACGTCTCTGGGGAGATGTCGAATTTTGTCAGCAACGCTTCTCTCAGGTCTCTATAGCAGTGGGCTCTCTCCTCGTCCATTGCAGTATAGGCCTCCAATGCCTTCCCTGACAGCAGTGGAACGAGCCGGCATGTCCATTCCCTTTCTGGCCACCTCCAGGTTTTGGCAATGCGCTCAAACCGCAATAAATAGTTCTCAATGTCCTCACCGCACTGGTACTGTGGCATTTGTGGCTCCGCATAGTGCCTCGACTCAGGCGTTGGCTGATCAGGCTGGCTATCGGAGTCTGATTGAGGAAAAGGATTACCAACTGAAACAGAAGTCCGTAGGTCTCGGAGCTCTGCCAACAGGAACTCCTCTCGCCTTTGCTGCCCTGATAGAAAGTCTTTCATCAGTGACAGTAGTTCTCCCCCTGGTTCACTGGTTGACCCTGAGGCCGTAGGAGCTGCTGGGGGAATCCAGGACCTGTCTTAATCATCGTCCTCCGTCTCCCATGCCCGCTCTGATTTGCCAGTTGCGTTCTCCTCCTGCTGCTGACGCTGGGAACGTGGTCCTGTGCGGTGCTTCGTAACGCGGGTTAGCTTTTTCCGACTAGCCATCCCACTTCTGACACCATATGTGACAGGGTTCCATTTGTCCTTTGAAACATAGGCTTAGTCGGTTGATTTAAGCTCCAAAACTTTATTTATAACAGCAACAAAAAAAAGATATACAGTTTGATAAAAGTGAACAGGTATAACTTAAATAAACAAAATCAAAGTTACCAAATAGGGTTGTCTATCACTCATGGAGTAAATACGAACACCCAACTCTGCTCATTGCCCAAACCTAACAATAATCACTGTCATCAGTGTCAGGTTCAGAAGAGTCTCCAAGGTTGTCCTCAGTCTCTGGTTGTAAATGTCTCTCTGGATCTGAGTTCCTCTTACTGTAAAATATTTCACACAGATGAGGTGAATGACTTCTCTCATGTGTGAGCTCTAATGTGTGGAATTAAATTCCCAATATCTGCAAAAGATTTCTCACAAATTAAGCAGCTGAATGGTTTCTCTCGTGGGTGGATACTCATGTGGTGTTTTACATTTCCTCTCCGTCTAACTATTTTCTCACACAAAGAGCGACCAAATGGGTTCTCTCCTAATCTACATCTTGAATCACTGACAGTCTTGTTTATTTTTCTGAGAGTTTGAACCTGGTTCTCCGGTCTTCTTCCAATAAGCCCTGTCTCCAGTGTCAGGTTCTGAAGTGTCTCCAGAGTTGTCCTCAGTCTCTGGTTGTAAATGTCTCTCTGGATCTGAGTTCCTGGCTGGTTCTGGTCCTACACAGTCCTCTCCATCAGCTTCTGTTTCCATGTGTTCAGCTGAGCTGCTGGCTGGAGGCTCTGCCTCTCTGTTCACATCAGTCTGAGTTTGATGAAGCTGTGAGGACTGACGACCAACACACTTATGTCTTTTGACCTGATGACTCTGTGTGAATCTTTTTTCACAGACACTGCAGCTGAATGGTTTCTCTCCTGTGTGGATTCTAATGTGGCCCTTTAATGCTGAACTCTGTGCAAAAGATCTCTTACAGACTGAGCAGCCGAATGGTTTCTCTCCTGTGTGGATTCTCATGTGGGCCATTAAATGTCCTCTCTGTTTAAAAGATTTCTTACAGACTGCACAGCCAAATGTTTTCGCTCCTGCACTACGTCCTGAATCACTGACAGGGTCTTGTTTATTTCTCTGAGAGTTTGAACCTGGTTCTCTGGTCTCCTTCCAATCTCCGCTGTCTTCAGTGTCAGGTTCAGAAGAGTCTCCAGGGTTGTCTTCAGTGTCAGGTTCAGAAGAGTCTCCAGGGTTGTCCTCAGTTTCTGGTTGTAAATGTCCCTCTGGATCTGAGTTCCTGGCTGGTTCTGGTCCTCCACAGTCCTCTCCATCAGCTTCTGTTTCCATGTGCTCAGCTGAGCTATTGGCTGGAGGCTCTGCCTCTCTGTTCTCCTCACTTTGAGTTTGATGAAGCTGTGAGGACTGACGACCAACACACTTATGGCTTTTGACCTGATGGCTGTGTGTGAATCTTTTGTCACAAACACTGCAGCTGAATGGTTTCTCTCCTGTGTGGATTCTCATGTGGCACTTTAATGCTACTTTGTGTGCAAAAGATTTCTCACAGACTGAGCAGATGAATTGTTTCACTCCTGTGTGGATTCTCATATGGGCCATTAAATGTCCTCTCTGTTTAAAAGATTTCATACAGACTGAGCAGCTGAATGGTTTCTCTCCTGTGTGGATTCTAATGTGGCCCTTTAATGCTGAACTCTGTGCAAAAGATCTCTTACAGACTGAGCAGCTGAATGGTTTCTCTCCTGTGTGGATTCTCATGTGGGCCATTAAATGTTCTCTCCGATTAAAAGATTTCTTACAGACAGAGCAGCCAAATGTTTTCTCTCCTGCACTACGTTTTGAATAACTGACAGGGTTTTGTTTCTTTCTCTGAGAGTTTGAACCTGGTTCTCTGGTCTCCTTCCAATCAGCACTGTCTTCAGTGTCAGGTTCAGAAGAGTCTCCAGGGTTGTCTTCAGTGTCAGGTTCAGAAGAGTCTCCAGGGTTGTCCTCAGTCTCTGGTTGTAAATGTCCCTCTGGATCTGAGCTCCTGGCTGGTTCTGGTCCTCCACAGTCCTCTCCATCAGCTTCTGTTTCCAGGTTTTCAGTTTGTCTTTGATGAAGCTGAGAGGACTGAGGTTTCTCTTCATCATCTTCACTCTTCACAGGGACAGGAGTGAATGTGGACTTGGTGATATCAGCCTCCTCCAGCTCTCCCTCCTGACTGCTCCAGAGTTCCTCCTCTTCCTCCTTCATGTGTGGGGGGGGCTCTGGGTCCTCCTGGTTCGGTATATGCTGGTTTTGATTTCCACCTTCCGTAAACAATTCCTCTCCCTGGTGATTGCTGTTGAATGTTTCACCACTGTGGACAAATGTATGTTTCAAAAAGCTTAAATCATCGTCTTCTCCGTCTTCAGTGTCAGGTTCAGAAGAGTCTCCAGTCTCAGGTTCAGAAGAGTCTACAGGGTCGTCCTCAGTCTCTGGTTGTAAATGTCTCTCTGGATCTGAGTTCCTGGCTGGTTCTGGTCCTCCACAGTCCTCTCCATCAGCTTCTGTTTCCATGTGTTCAGCTGAGCTGCTGGCTGGAGGCTCTGCCTCTCTGTTCTCCTCAGTTTGAGTTTGATGAAGCTGTGAGGACTGACGACCAACACACTTATGGCTTTTGACCTGATGACTGTGTGTGAATCTTTTGTCACAAATACAGCAGCTGAATGGTTTCTCTCCTGTGTGGATTCTCATGTGGCCCTTTAATGCTACTTTGTGTGCAAAAGATTTCTCACAGACTGAGCAGCCGAATGGTCTCTCTCCTGCACTATGTCTTGAATCACCGACAGGGTCTTGTTTATTTCTATGAGAGTTTGAACCTGGTTCTCTGGTCTTCTTCCAATCAGCGCTGTCTTCAGTGTCAGGTTCAGAAGAGTCTCCAGTCTCAGGTTCAGAAGAGTCTCCAGGATTGTCCACAGTCTCTGGTTGTAAATGTCTCTCTGGATCTGAGCTCCTGGCTGGTTCTGGTCCTCCACAGTCCTCTCCATCAGCTTCTGTTTCCAGGTGTTTAGTTTGTCTTTGATGAAGCTGAGAGGACTGAGGTTTCTCTTCATCATCTTCACTCTTCACAGGGACAGGAGTGAATGTGGACTTGGTGATATCAGCCTCCTCCAGCCCTCGAAGCTGCTCTCCCTCCTGACTGATCCAGAGTTCCTCCTGTTCCTCTTTAATGTGTGGGGGGGGCTCTGGGTGCTCCTGGTCCAGACTGGAGCTCCACTCTTGCTGCTCAGGGGGAACCTCTTCTTTCACCACCACCAGCTGCTGGACGTCTGCAGGAAACACATATTCATCAGAATCGGTTATATTTACCCAGTAGGTTTACACATACGAGACATTTGCTTTAGTATATGTGGTGCATACAAAGACAAAGAAGCATCTTAGACAAACTAAATAAAATACAAATAGGATTGTTAGGACAGCTATTTAAAAAAAACTATTTTAAAACTACTATAACCAATTAACAATATTTACATGTGACAAATACTACACACTTTATTTAAAGTGGAGAACTGTGCTGATTTAAAAGAGGAAGTGTGCAGAACAGATGTGCAGCATGTGCAGGATTTACAATTGTCAAAAGAACAAGGTGTTGTTGACATGATGACTAAAGGTCCCATGTCATGGCCATTTCTACTGATCATAATTCCATTGTTGAGGTCTACTAGAATAGATTTACATTGTTCAATGTTCCAAACTCACATCGGTTCCTCAAACAGCATCTCTGTATAGTCTGTGTATTCACTCTGTCCTACACGCCTTGTTGGAGCTCCTGCGGAGTATTGCGGCTGAGAAAAGATAAGGCTGGATGAGTGTGTGTGTGAGGATCAATCCGCGGAGCCGTTACGTCACTATACCCAATGCGTCAGTTACCCAAGAAGAAGAAAATGGAAAAAGATAAATCTCCAACGAGGCGTTCTGGGGCAGCACAGACAGGTCTTTTCTGTGTTAGAGTTTTACTCCCTACAGGGCGTACTTTGAGGGTTTGTGACTGCAGACCGTTTACATGCAGAAAAACCTTCATAACACACAAGGGGACGGGTGATAACCAGAAGAGCATGACATGGGACCTTTAAAGTAATGTTATTATTAGGAGCTGGATAAAAGCCACTGGAAGAGGAAAGACTCCACAGCAGTGGCTGGGGAGTCACAGAGTGATGGGGGCGGGTTGGGCTGCGTTCTTCCTGAAGCCCAAAACCAGCTCACTGTCTTGAGAGCGTTGAGCTCCAGGTTACAAGATCATCACGTGCTCAGCAGCTGCAGTGTAGATATGGTCATGAAAAACTGAAGTCCTCCTCCAACAGGGCAACATGAATATATATAGGACATAAACAAATAGAACGGATGAAATAGTGCAAGAGAATGTTTTGAGATGTGCAAGTTAATACAAATGAAATAGAAAATAGTGCAATAATAAAAGCTTGGATTTATATAGCGCCTTTCATGAGACCCAAGGTCGCTTTACAAAGAAGAACAGGGGAAAACAAACAAACAAAAGGCAGTCAGACAGAAAAACAAAAACATCAAATAGATTAGGGCCAAGGGCCTTAGCAAACAGACAGGTCTTGAGGGCCCTTTGAAGGCGTCAAGCGGGGGGATGTTGCAAATCTCCACAGGGAGAGCGTTCCAGAGGGGGGGGGGCTGCCACACTGAAGGCTCTGTCTCCGAAGGTTGGCAGTTTGGTGCGGGGGGTGGTAAGCAGGCCGGAGTCTGAAGACCGCAGGTTCCGGGGTGGGGCATGTGGGCGAAGGATGTCCGATAGGTACTGGGGGGCATGGGCATGGAGGGACTTGTAGGTGAGGAGGACTTTGTATGTTATGCGGGACTTGACCGGCAGCCAGTGGAAGTGGATGAGGGTGGGAGTGATGTGCTGCTACGGCTTTGTATGTGAGAGTACCCAGCAGAACAGTTTGGAACATACTGGAACCTGTACTGCAAACAGGACACCATTGTCAAGAAGAGTCTATATAAGTAAATCGAATATGATGTATAGATAAATAAAGGCCGGGCTTGCCACGGAGCCCGGGACGGCACAGCCCAAAAAAGCAACATGGGCAACACCTCCGCTTCTCCGTCCCGCGGGCCCACCACCTACGGGAAACAGCGATGGGGTCGGGTGCGCTGCCAGAAGGTTGGCAGTGAAAGCAGAGGGTCTCGACGGACCAGACCAGGGCAACAGAAGCTGGCTTTGGGGACGTGGAGCGCCACCTCTCTGGGGGGGAAGGAGCCGGAGCTTGTGCGGGAGGTGGAGCGGTACCAGTTGGATCTGGTTGGGCTCACCTCTACGCACAGCGTCGGCTCTGGAACCTTACTTCTGGATAGGGGTTGTGTGTGCTTATGCACCAAACAACAGTTCAGAGTATCGGCCTTCTTGGAGACCCTGGAAAGATTCCTGAATTTCTTTTCTTTTTTTTGCAGGAGGTGGAGCAACATTTGGTCAAAAAAAGAGAGTTCAAAGAGAGAGTGAATAAAGAGGGAACAGACCTGCTCTGTGGATCTGAAGCTGAGGCTGTAACACAGCGTCCAGTAGTTTCCGGTGTCTCTCGTTCTCCTGTTTTGAACGAGACAGTTCCTCCTCGTACTCTGCTATCGTTCTTTCAAACAGAACAAAGATGTCTTCAGCAGCCGCAGTGAGTCGCTGCTTCACCAACGAGAGCAGCACGGCACTCATGTTTACTAAATCACCACTTCCCGTTTCTCTCACTCTGTGTTGCTAGCGTGTTACCAGCTAGCATGCTAAGCTAGCATACTAAATCACCACTTCCTGTTGAACACACCGTTTCTCTCTGAAGCTTCAGTCTCTGTTCAAGACACTGTTTCTCTGAAGCTTCCTGAGCTGCTGTTCAGCTGGACGGCAGGAAGCAGAGGTTTGGGAGGATGATGTCCCTGATGCTGTTTAGATTCCTCCAGCACCACGGGGGTCCTGTGTGGATGGCAGCTCCTTCCTCAGCAGATCCAGTTCTCCAGAATTGTCCTAATCAGAGAAACAAGAGAAAAAGAACAACATGTATTAATCTTATTAACAAATGATGATTGCAAAAGGATGATCATGACCATCCCTAAAGGATTATTTTAAATTCCGTACTGTTTTGGTTTTAAAAATGTGTAAATAGATATAGACATTTTTTAAAACAATTCAGAGACATAATAATAATGAGTTCCATTTATAAAGCACTTCATATTTGAATGCAAATCCCGAAGTGCTACAAGTAGTGAGCATGAACAGTATAAATAAACATTACACAACACGGTAGAATTAATAAAAAAAAAAAAATGGGTTTTGAGGCCTTTTTTAAAAGCCTCCACGGTCTGTGGTGCTCTCATTTGGTCGGGGAGAGCATTCCACAGGCTGGGAGCAGCCGAGCAGAAGGCCCGGTCTCCCATAGTACGGAGCTTAGTCCTGGGGGGTTTGAGGAAGTTGGAGTTGCTGGAACGGGTGGTCCGCAAGGAGGTATGAGGGGTGAGGAGTTCCTTGAGGTGGGGAGGGGCAGTTCCATGGACACACTGGTGGGTGAGGACGGAGACCTTGAATTCGATCCTCAGTTCCACGGGTAGCCAGTGTAGTGCTTTAAGGATGGGGGTGATGTGATCATATTTGCGCACCCTCATCAGGATCCTAGCAGCGCTGTTCTGGATGTACTGGAGCTTCTGGATGCTTTTGTTAGGGATCCCGACGAGGAGTGCATTGCAGTAGTCCAGCATGGAGGAGACAAAGGCATGGACCAGCTTTTCGGCATCAGACAGAGTGAGTGTGGGGCGGAGTTTGGCGATGTTCCTGAGGTGGTAAAAGGAGTTCTTGCACAGCTGTTTAATGTGGGCCTCAAAGGTCAGATGGGCGTCCATTTTAACACCCAGGTTGGTGACTATTGAGGAGAGGGTAATGTCCTGGCCGGAGAAGGTGGTGATGGTGGATGACCGAACCTGGTGTGGGGTGCCAACTATAATGGCTTCGGTCTTGGAGCTGTTGAGTTTCAGGAAGTTTTGCGTCATCCACGCCTGGATCTCCTCCAGGCAGGCAGTGAGTGTGGGTGAAGGCAGGGCTGCAGAGGAGGTAGGGTTGATCCTGAGGTACAGTTGGGTGTCATCAGCGTAGCAATGGAATGATACTCCATGTCGGCTGATGATAGAGCCAAGGGGGAGCATGTAGAGTGTGAAGAGGGTGGGGCCGAGAACTGATCCTTGAGGGACACCACAGGTGATGTTGTGGGTACCCGACTCTGCCTCGCCCAAGGAGACGTACTCTGTTCTCCCGGTGAGGTAAGATCTGAACCAGTCAAGGGGAGAGTCAGAGAGTCCGATGGTGGAGTGCAGACGATGGAGGAGGATGCCGTGATCGACGGTGTCGAAAGCTGCAGTGAGATCGAGGAGGATGAGGAGAGAGGGAGAGCCAGCATCAGCCGTCATCAGCAGGTCGTTGGTGACCCTGACCAGGGCAGTTTCTGTGCTGTGGCCTGAGCGGAAACCAGACTGGAACTTCTCAAATAAGTTGTTGGAGTTTAGATGGTCCTGGAGCTGAGCAGCAACTAGTTTTTACAGCACTTTTGATAGAAAAGGAAGGTTGGAAATGGGTCTGTAGTTAGCTAGCACTCCCGGGTCAAGGGAGGGTTTTTTGAGATGAGGTTTGATGACAGCGGTTTTTAGGGCAGAGGGGACATGGCCAGCCTGGAGTGAGAGGTTTACAATCTTAGTGATCATGGGGCTCATGGAACAGATGTACGATTTTACAAGAGCTGACGGAAGGGGGTCCAGGACACAGGTGGAGGGCTTCATCCTCCTAACGATGCCCTCAACCTCTCGCTGAGAGATGTCCGTGAAACAGCGAAGAGGCTGGGTTGTCCCAGGCTGTGGGTCAGCAGTCGTAACTGGAGGTGCAGAGGGGCTAGAGAGGATGGAGCGGATGGTGTCAACTTTGTTAGTGAAGAAGGCGGCAAAGTTGCCACACTGCTTCTCATTGGAGTCGGAGTGTAGAGGACTTTGGGGTTTGAGGAGGTGGTTTATGGTGGAGAAGAGTTGCTTGGAGTTTCCAGTACTGTTGTTGATGAGGGAGGAGTAGTACTGGGACCGTGCATCTCTGAGGGACTGTGCATAGGCCTTCTGGTGTTCATGATAGGCTAACCGGTGAACAGTGAGTCCTGAGGCCTTGAGCCGCCGCTCAAGGACACGCCCAGCTGTCTTCATTCTCCGCAGTTCTCCGGTGTACCAAGGGGCTGAGCGCGAGAAAGTAATCATCCTGGTTTTGAGGGGGGCATGCAGATCAAGGAGACTCTTAAGGGACTGGTTGTAGTATGCAACTGACTCACTTACTGATGAGAAGTTGGCGGAAGAAAGATGCTGGAGGTCCAGGGTCATGGTGTCCGGGTTGATGTTCCTCAGGTTCCTGAAGCGGATTTGGCGTTTGGGCTCGCTGAGTGGGGATTGGAAAGAGAGCTCGATAGAGATGGTCTTGTGGTCAGACACCCCCAGGTCATACACTAGCAGATTGCTGATGGGGGCGGAGTTTGTGATGACCAGGTCGAGCGTGTGGCCCTTGGCGTGTGTGGGGACATTAACATGCTGTGTCAGATTGAGGCAGTCCAGAAGTAGCAGAAACTCAGTGCCAAAGTGGCAGGAGGGGGAGTCGACGTGAATATTAAAATCTCCAAGTATGATAATATTGTCAGAGGTTGTGCATAGCGTAATGAGAAGGTCTTGTATCTCTGGGATGAAGGCTGAGTTGGGTTTGGGTGGCCGGTAGATCAGAAGTATTGTCAGGGCAAAGGGGGGTTTACATTTAAATGCAAGGCATTCAAAAGAGGACAATACAGGCAGGGCCAGGAGTGACCGTTCCAATTCCTTTCGGTAGATGACAGCTAGGCCTCCACCACGACCAGTGCTGCGGGCTTTTCTCCAAGTAGCTGTAGCCAGGAGGGCAAGCTTCATTGAGGGTGGAGTAAACCTCTGGCTGATGCCAGGTTTCCGTGAGGCACATGAAGTCCATTTTCTCATCAGTGATGTGGTCGTGAATGAAGGATGCTTTATTACTGAGGGATTGTGTATTCAGAAGTTCTATTTTGGCTTTGGAAGATGTGGTGAATCTCTGTAGGGGCCGGAGTAGGCTGTAATCCACTCCACGTTTTCCAGACTCCTTCATGTGTGGCGACCTCGCGATGCTCTCCGTGTATTCATGCAGCGGCCTCGCGATGTTTCTGGCGCGATTTGACCCCGCCATGAACGGGCTCTGATGACGCGTCAGATGTGCGACACGACGGCAGACAGAGTGGATGGATGGAATATCTGCAACTCCGTGCTGGGAATATACCGTTTGTCTTCTTCTTGGGCTTCGGTGGATATAGCGAGGCCGACGAAGAAGTCCAAGTTGTTTAATGACTGAGGTGCCGGTTGGAGCGTTGGAGTGGTTGAAGCTCAGGAGTTGGGGAATAGAAAACCTCAACATGTCAACAGGTCGGGCGCCGAAGAAGTTTGGTAGCGGTGCTTAGCAGCGAGGGCTAACAGCAACGAGACAGCTGGAAGGCTATCCCGTTAGTATACCTCGCGTCTGGGAATGAACAGAGGATTGGGAGTCCGCCTGCTATCACAGTAGTAGCGGGAGAGAGGCAAGCAGTCAGCCGGAGATAGTCGGCGAATTTGGGCGATACAGCAGGTGAGTCCCGACAGTGTCAGGTCCAAAACCGTCAATAATCACGAGGTTTAAGATATAAAAGCACTTGTTAAACAGACTCAAGTTTAGCCATATGGCTTAAAAGCAGATAAAATAGCTTAAAAGCAGATAAAAACTCTGAGGCGTAGGAGAAGCGGCGAACAAACAAGCGCCAGCGTCCTCTCCTCACGTAGGTCAAACAATAACACCATCTGCGATCGATTAACTAATGGACAATGATCCCTCGTTCTACGCCTCCTCATGTTTTGTATAGATCTATACAAAACATGTCTCTGAAGTGTTTTGCTCAAAATACCAAACAGACCACCCTTTGTAGCCAAAATACATTAGTTAGACTGCAAAACAAATGTTTTTACCGTTTCCCCCCCAAAAAATAATTACATTTTTTTTTTTTTATTGTATTTCATAACTGTTGTGCAATGAAATATTGGGCTACTAGTAATCTCGAACCGTCAGTATAAAAAAGAAAAAGCGATACCGTTCCGTTAAATATCAATAATATCGAACATCGCGGGGAAATTCCTTCGACTCATTTTGAAGTTTTGGGGGAAGCCGGAAGTGACGTCAATGCGGGAACGCTTCGAGAGCCAAACACGGACAAAGTGTGTTGTGTCAGGCGTAGAAATGGTGAATTACTGAGTTTAGGCACGTTAATAACGTTGTAATGAAGTTGACTACAGTATATTCATATTTGTCAGTGCTTTCATGTCAATTCGGCGACATAAACATAGATGATCGTGGTGAAGATGATGATTACATTAAGATTAAAAATCGGTAGTGAGAGCTACTGAATTTCCTCCCGTCGGATGTGATATAAAAACAAATCGATTATTTTTGTAGTTGTAAACTCAAGTGGATGAAACTACATTTATTAGTGCTTTCATGTCAATTCGGCGAACATATGATACATTTATGATCGTGAGGATGATGATTAAAAATCGTTTGTTTGAGCCGGTCTGCATTTCCTGATGAGAAAACAAACCGATGCTTTTTGTAGTTGAACACCAACAACATGGATTAAACGTGTGGTTTTTTTACCACAATGTTGGGAAATTAATGGATAAAATGCACGGATTATTATTATTATTATCCCCACTCCGATCGCGACATTAGGTCCACCGTTTCCCCGCAGCGAGGCTCCCCCCGTTGACAGTTTACGTGGGCTGGGTGCAGTGGCGGACTGGCCATCGGGACGAATCCCGATGGGCCGGTCCCGAAGTGGGCCGGTCGGATCAGTCACTAGCACATCCCCCATAGGCGGCGCGTGAGGCTCAGGTTTGAGAAGGCTAAATAACTTCTTTTACCTGACGCTGCCTGCCTCCGGCGTCTATAGAAAAGAGATCCACTCAGTGTGCGGAGTTTAAATCTCTCAAGTCATATTACAGGATAAAGGAAATACAGTTTAATGCAGAGAAGATGCCGACGTGTCGCACTTATCATTCATATTACATCATCAGTCAGATCATCGATCATATAATATCATAATTTATCATATATTTCTTATCTGAGTCAGCTTCTCCAGCCGTATCTGGCCGTGCAACACTCACAGTGTCACAGACTGGATGCAGAAGTATTATTTAACACATTATGTTGACGAAACACTCGAGACAAATGTAATGAAAGTCAGATCCACTCGTGTCTTAGACGTGAACTCGCTCTCAGCTGGAGAGAGAAACCCTGGCTTGATTTACCGAGTTGATAACCAGCGTCGTAGGACCGCTTAGCGAGATCTCGTGTGCTAGTTTGTTTGTTACTCAAACATATCCAGGGTCTGTTGAACTGGCTTCGTAGTGCAGGGCACAGGTGGCTAGCAGCGCTAAGGTCAAAGACACAGTCATTATATTTGTATTTTACCAGGATGCAGTGACACAAATATTTACATTTACTATCTACAGCACCCGCCGCCCCTGACATCCCCCACTCCCCCCGGTGACAATTTACTAGCGGTACCGAAGTGGGCTGGTCGAGAGTCCCGGGATGATTTGTAGTCCCATTCCACCACCGGCTACATGACCATATGATCGCCCATATTGACGCACCTCATTCCTAAACTTCAGATACAACATAAACCGATCCTTCAGCCTCACATGAGCTCTCAGACACGTTCAAAATTAAACTGTCATCGCTGTCTGAGCTTGCTGCTGTGTGCGCCGTCGTGCGTTTACATGCAGAAGCTGGGATCCTGGACGGTGCAGCTGGAGCGCTGTGCCCGCAATGACGTCACACATCATTTGGCGGGACTTGAAGAATCCAGAGAAGATCCAGAAAATGGTCAACATTGAGATGAACGGTTATCAAAGTACAAATATCCAAAATCAGTTCAGTAACGGTTTCAAGGGGACGATATGTACTCAAAGTGATGGGTTTGGATGATGGGGGAAACTCGTGTCACAGGCTCTTTAAGGGGATGTTTGTCCTCCTGTCTTCTCTTGTTTCCTTATCTTTCAGGTGTAACGTCGACCAATGGTTGTACATGACACCTCTTTGCTGTCCTACTAGTCAACCCTCCTGATCAGAGCCTTTCCTACATAGTGCTGAGTTGTTTTACAGTTCAGTGTACGTTAATTTAGCAACTTAATGCTTTACCCATTATATCTCTTTTTATTCCACAGCATCTGTTGGGACTGCTCATTGATGTCATCAAGAGCCATTGAGTCTACCTGTTGTAGTCGGCCTCTCAGAATGTTTAGCATTTCTTTGTCTCTTAACATTCCTATAATCTTTTGTTTTTCTATTGTTGATATTGTTTTGTTCTTTATTTTTGTTGTGAGAATCTCTTTGCAATTGTGTAAGTGCTATATAAATAGTTATTCTAATATCATTGTTGTTACAATCATTACTATTATTAATAAAGTCTTCTTTGTTTTCTTTATTTATCGCTGCAGAAAGGTTCACAAAGTTCCCTGTACATGGAACCATGCCTGTCCTCTGTTCCACATGTCTTCAGTCCGTTCTGGACCCCATGACTCGGACACTAGTTCTACCAAGGCTCCTTAGAGGTAAGCAGTGGTAGGAGAGTGGAGTTCTCTTTGTATGTAGGCTGCAAGTCGACAAGAATAGATCACAAATCGCTCACAAACTGGTTCAGACAAGAGGCACCATGTGTTACGCAGGTGTGGCGCTGATATAGTTTATATAATATGCGGCTGAACTTTAAAATGAAATTATTTCCGGTGCAGAGACAAACACTCGAGGTGGATGTATAAAGTACATACTGGTGGTAATAAAATATAGCGTATATCCCTCAATTTATCGACAATAAGAATGACAATACATACTTCCGGGTGTAAAGTAATATATCCATCATACTGTAGATCCTACACATCCACTGCAGGTAGATTCTGAAAGTATACACTTCATTATTATGGCCGAACTACCCTACAATTTAGGATTTTACACTGAAAAAGTGTGTTATCATCATATGCTCAGCAGCTACAGTGAAGAAATGTCAATGAAATTCTTCTGACCTGAGCTCCTCCAACAATGCAACATATATAATAAAATACAAAAATACAAAATAAAAAGTAGTGCAAAATGTTTATATACATGTAATATAATATGATATTTACAAGAACAGAATATGAAAGGAAATAATGTAAATTAAGAAACAAATTAAATACGGTGTATTGCGTGGATAATAGACCCAATCACAGTGAATGTTCAAAACTAAATTTGATAAATGTTTCTTTTTCATCTCACAGTGCACATATTAAATAATTATAACACAAAGCTAAAAGTTAATCTGTTTTCCTTTCTCTTTTCAAGAGTGCTTCAGAGGATGGCTGAAGTCACAAAACGTGGAGAAGACCGAGAGGGAGAAGTTGGCCCGTTACTACATTTCACAACAATACAGGACCTTGTGAAAAACGGAAAGAAACAATTGAAGGAAACTGCTTAAAAATATGAAGTAATGGGTGTTTTCAAATGTGTGTTAATGTTCATTGTGTGTCATAAATTATTTCCTGCTTCTAATCATTTGATGTATGAGTAATTATTTACAGACATTCTATACATTCTAGTACCTTTCTGGTAAGGTAGGTGCTCTGATCTGAAATGATAGATGTTCATTGAGCTACTTCAATTGGGTGAGAGTGATTTATCCTCATATATGACCAGTTTAACCATCAAGTAATCCCAGTTAAAGTTCTACTCAAGATCATACCAGTCTGACCAGCTAGACCACTGAGACCAAACCAGCTATCCCGACCAGCTAAAGTGTCCAAACCCCCTCTTAACCAGCAAACTAATCCAGCCTAATATGGACTGACCAGCCTTGTTGGTCTAAGCTGCTTTTTTCAGCAGGGTAAATTAAACCCGATACTCACATTGATCAGTTACTCCTCACGTGCTGCCTTCTCTCTGAGACCGGACCGACATTTTGTTTGTTTCCTCGTCACCGGCGCGAATTGCATCCTGGGATACGGTGGGCTGCGAGGAAGAGGACTCTTCTGCCCAATCCCAAACCACTCCCTCGACCCCTCCGTGATGGAGTGAACTCCGTAGAGGCTTCTCAATACTCAAATTTCCCCTCCTCGACTCCCCTCCTCGATACTTAGACCCGCCCACAGGAGATGCGAGCGGAGGACCGAGGAGGGGAACCGAGGAGAGAGGAGGGGAAGCAGCAGACGTTTAAAGAAATGAGAACTCCTCTCCTCTGAGCGGTCATATTAAAGCGACGTCCTTTCATTATTACGTGCCAACAGCTGCATCAGCTGTCGAGTGTTTTGTCATATTTTATAATCTCTGTTAGATCAGCTGCACATTGTTCCGCCACATATTTACCTTGAATTCATTGAGAGTGCGGTGTAATGAGACAATAACAGGCTACAGATGCAGACACACACACACACAAATATATGTATATAAATATATGCAATTTAAAGTATGAGAGCACTCTCATAATAATGTAACACAATCAGAGACTGGATATATCCCCCCCCCCCCCCTCCCCCCTCTCTCTCTGGTCGCTGAAATGGGGAATTGAAATTACGGGCCAAAAGTTGTATTTGCAAGTATTAAAAGTAAGCAGAGGACACCAAACCAACTGAGACCTGTCTGTCCGCCGCATCTGCGCACTGTACAACACGCACCTAAACACTGTACAACACACACCTACATACTGTACCACACACACCTACAGCTCCTAACGCATAATCAGGCTACAGCCGTTGTGTATTTTATTATGTGAAGCACTAAATGGTTTTAGAAAAATATCGACTCTTTGTAGATATCTACTAAACTAAAGCAAATAAAGAGAGTAGGCCTGTTATACTGAGTGATATATATTTTACACACTGCTCTGCTTTCTGCACGGGCCTCACAGCTGTTCTCACTGTAAACATCGCGTTGCGATGAGAGCAGTTTCTAAAATAATATCCAGGGGATGCATGCAGAGCTGTCATTGGCTGAGATAAGTCCGGCCGTGCGTCACGCCTCCACCGTTCCCGGAAATGCATCCGCGGAGGAGCCGTGGAGGAACCATCAGTGTATCCTCGGTTATAGCTCCTCCAGAGAGCCTCCTCGACGCTCGATCCTCGGTCCTCGGTGTGCATTTAGAGAAATGAGACGTCCTTCAAAATGGCGCGCTGAAATTCATTTCCGGGTCACTACCGGAGGACCGAGGAGTCGAGGAGTTGAGGAGGGGAAATTTGAGTATTGAGAAGCCTCTCGTCTGCAGCCACACTCGCAGCTCAACGAGGCTCCTCCTGTCAGATGGAGGGAGTACACACAGCAGCAAGCTTTGGGACGGCCTCCCCTCTCTCCGGCACAAACAGGAAGTGCCGTAACTGTTTGTAACAACGGTTTCAAATCAGCTTCTCTTAGACAAAAAGTTTGAATGAATAACTCAAATAAAACTCCAAACATCTTTCATTGTGTTTCAAAGCTCTTTTAGTTTAAAACCTGATGTTTATAAGTTTCTTAGTTTTTTCAACGGTCTGTAAATACACACAACTTTATAATGAAATGCACACATTTACCTTTTTCTAGACTAAACACAGGTTTGATCCTAAGTTAAAAACATATGAGGTTATCATGAGGTTGCTAACATCGCAGTTTATCAGTGGATGTTTGCTGGAACTACTTGTAAACAGCGTGTTTCCTGACGGACACACACAGCGTGACTCCGGTCAGGTAGAGACCGGTCTCAAGTCAGCACCGCTGCAGCCTCGCTGTTTGAGGGCTTGATAGCCCACTCCCTCTCCACACCGCTCCACACTCGTTGCTTTGGAACAGCACTTAATGTGGCGGACCCTCCGCGTGAACGCGCAAACGGAGGGGTAGGGTGTAGGGGGCGGTTTGGGAATGGCCTTCAAATCCGGGAAAAGAAGAAGGACCCCGCCCCTCCCCCCTCTCTTCTGTCTGTCCGCAGAATCAGAAGTCCTTTATTGGTCCCACAGAGGGACATTACCATGGTTACAGCAACAGTGGAGATAGATGCTGCTCCCAGACCGTAGTGGAGGAATACAGGGGAGGACTCTCTGCAGTCTTCCCGGACTGAAGCACCAGGCTTCGGCTTCAATAACCCACTCTGAAATGAGGCAGACAGGCAGGCGGTTCCTTGGGAGGCCGCTGTGTTTCCTCAGGACTTTGTTATACAGCTAACTGGAGACAGACTGATCACTGCTGCTACTCCCGCTCTCTTCCGGACACACTCTACGCTCGCTCACTCTCGCTCTCGCTCAACACATGCACGCGCCACACCTCCCTCTCTCTCTTAAAGGGATAGGCGACCCCACTCGGCATGACCCTGCTATTATAAGATATATATATATATATATATATATATAGAGAGAGAGAGAGAGAGAGAGAGAGCGAGAGCGAGAGAGAGAGAGATGAAATAAAATGCTGCAGCACGTGTACTAACCAGAGTTAGGAAAAGGGACCACATTACTGGCTCCCTAGAACACAGATACCTGACCCGGGAGACAGAGGTAAAGTATTTGTAAGCCTGATGAAATTAATCATCTAAATAAAATTCAAGACTGCCTTAAGGACTTAAAAACGTGGATGACCTTAAACTTTTTGATGTTAAACACGACCAAAACTGAAGTTATTGTACTTGGCCCGAAGAATCTACGAAACAAATTATCTAAAGACATACTAACTATGGATGGCATTAATTTGGCCTCCAGTGAGACTGTAAGGAATCTTGGTGTTATATTTGATCAGGATTTATCCTTTAACGCCCACATAAAATCAATTTCAAGGACCGCCTACTTCCATCTACGTAACATTGAACAAATCAGGCATATCTTGCCTCAAAACGATGCAGAGAAACTAGTCCATGCATTTGTTACTTCTAGGCTGGATTATTGTAACTCTTTATTATCAGGGAGTACCAAGAAGTCAATCAAGTCGCTTCAGCTGATTCAAAATGCTGCGGCTCGTGTACTAACCAGAGTTAGGAAAAGGGACCACATTACTCCTGTTCTGGCTGCCTTACACTGGCTCCCTATAGAACACAGGATAGAATTTAAAGTTCTTCTTCTCGCCTACAAAGCCCTTAAAGGAATGGTATGCTCATGACACTCATTTTTTAAAAATTATCATCCGATAAAACAGACCAGTCTCTGCCAGTCTCTCTCTCTCTTTTTTTTTTTTTAATCCGATGACATTATCAGTGATTTTAAACTGATTATATAGCGAAATAACATCAACACTGTGGGCGCCGCCATTTCCCGGACGTGACGTAATCCATGCGTTTGGTTTTCGAAGACACGTTGATCTCCATGTTATTTACTGTAGTTTCTCTATTCAAATATGCCTCACTGTATCGCAAAATATTGCCATAATTCAGATAGGAACAATCCACGGAATGCTCGGTTCCATCTGTTGCCAAAAGGTAAGCGTAAGAAGTACATTCGGAGGCAGTGGCTAGCGAAATGTGGCCGGCCCGAACCGAGAGATTCACAGGCTCATGTATGCAGCCAACATTTCACATTTCCAGACGACTACTCTGAGAGTATGATCAAACATAACATGGGATTTAAAGAACAACCATTACTCAATGGAGATGCAGTACCATCGGTCTTTCTGATGTCATCACCGACCAGGACACCAGTTCGGCCAGTTGAGAAATCGCCCTCTGCAAGTGTGAAGCGACGGAGGAGCAGAAGTAGTGCTCGGAGTAAGAATAAGGTATGTTATAGCGCATTTCCATTGCAGCGGCTAGCCCCGTTTTAACGTCCTTTAGCGTCCAGGCCAGGACAGTTTTTGGTGGCCTTTCCATATAGCGTAGTACCGACTAGTGTGTATTTCCCCACAGTTTTTCCGGCCCCATAAAATCGTGATTCTATGGCCAGGGACAACGAAGCTGAGTATGCTAAACTAGAGAGGGAATCGCTAGCAAGGGTGGTACTACATGCATACATATAGTATCTTATATCATCTTCCTGTTATACACACATGCATTTCCAAACATCTGGACTACCTATGTTGCAAATGTATTATCTTTTCAATTTACACACGGCATCTATTGCACGTCTGTCCGTCCTGGGAGAGGATCCTCCTCTGTTGCTCTCCCTGAGGTTTCTCCCATGTTCCCTTTAAACTGTGGGGTTTCTCTGGAAGTGTTTCCTTGTACGATGTGAGGGTCTTAGGACAGAGGGTGTCGTATTGTCATACTGATATATCTCTTCACATTGGTCAAAACTTCTTCCTCTGCTGACGAGTCCGAACTGAAATACTCCACCATGTTTCCGTGTGTTGACAAAGTGAACGCATGGATGATGTCACGACCATCACGTGACTACTGAAAATGGCACAAATGGCGGCGGCCAGACGGAATATACAGGTCTTGATAAAAAAGAGCTATAAAATCATTATTTACCGGGGAATATCGCTGATTTCTTCAGGGTATGGTTTAAACATAACGTTTCACTAAATACTGAAGTTTTGATTAATTATCGAATGAGTGGACCATTCCTTTAATGGGCAGGCGCCATCTTACCTTAAAGAACTCATTATACCCTACTGGCCTACTAGGGCATTGCGTTCCAAGAATGCAGGTTGTTGGTTGTTCCTAGAGTCTCTAAAAGTACAATGGGAGCCAGAGCCTTTTCTTATCAAGCTCCACATTTGTGGAATCAGCTTCCAGTTTGTGTTCGGGCGGCAGACACCCTATCCGTTTTTAAGAGTGCGCTGAAGACCTTCCTTTTTGATAAAGCGTATAGTTAGGGCTGATTAGATTCAGCCCCTAGTTTTGCTGATATAGGCTTAGTTTGTCGGGGGACATCTTACTTCTTCCTTCTCTCTGTCTGTACCCGTGTCCTCTCATGTTCCATTAACCCAGCTTCCCCAAATGTCTTTCTTTTTGGTGTCTATATACGCTGGGATCCGGAGTCATGGATGATCCTGCGGTCCTGAGTCCTGCATCGCGAGGCCTGGATCTTGAGTCGTGGCTGTTGCTGTGGTCCCGGCAGAGGTGTTGACTCGAGTCACATGACTTGGACTCGAGTCACTGATTTGCAGTGGCAGAGCTGGGGGGTGGCTGGGAGTGGCCACGGGCACCCCCAGCTGAATCCTGGCCACCCTATTGGCCACCCCAAACACCCTCACCACGGGGGCTCAAACTATTTTAGAACATTAAGAAAAAAATGTTTAAGTAACCTTTCATCATTCATCAAGAATTAACATTAACATAACGTCATATTGATGATGTACTCACTAAACTTACAATTCATTTAACTTCTTTTCTTCCAAAAGTTAATTATCAAAAGCCTCTGTACCCCCCCCCCCTCTATTTACATGTAATGGTTTGGTCCTGCGTCCAAACGCGGTGCAGCACCGGCCCTTTCTAGCAGAGAGTGAGAGCATGTGAGGAGGGATGCTAGTACTTGCGTGTTTACGATGTCTCAACGACTCACAAAGTCAGGCTTTCAAAAGAGAACAGAAAGGAGAGAAAGACAAGAGAGAGGAACTAAAGGGCGACGACATGTCCCCCAGTGTCTCAAAGAAAAGGTGGGTGTGGTCCATGAGTGGTGGACATGTGTCTGTTAGCTACGCGTAGCCCATTGTAAATAATACTGGTTGTGTTTTTTTTACTAAGCTGACATTAAGTACTGTTGATATCTATACAGGTTTTTAATGTCACTCCTCTTTCAGCTGATATTTAATAAATGCAGGTACATTTTTAGCAGCTATTCACTAAATCAGTTGTCCCTCCCCCTGGTGCCAGGACCAACAGATCCATCTCCAGGCTCAGCAGCCCTGACCCCCCATAAGTGTTATATTTTCACCGCTCCGTGTCAGTAAATATTGTGCGGTTAGTATTGGACTACAACAGGGGTGGGGAACCTTTTTCTTCTCAAGGGCCATTTCAATTTTTACAACATCCTCCGAGGGCCGTACAAATTATTGAACTCAACCTCTGCTTAAAAAACTAAAATCACAGCCCATTCATTTCGCCTTTCTTTCATGCTGTGCAAAGAAAAAGCAACCTCTTAATCCATATATTTGACCATGACCCGCGCATGCATGCACCGTGGCATAAGAACCAAAACAGAAGTATATGGACACAAGATGTGTGCAAATGTATTTAGTTTCATATCCATGTGGACATGATTTAAGTGGGGGAGATCTAACCTCATCGAGGGGGGTCCGGGAGGGGCATGCTCCGGGAAGTTAAAAGCATCAATCTGGTGCATTTTGAGAGTAAAATTAATAGATCTATGGAGTATGGACACATCTCTCAACACCCACATGAAACAGAACTGGAAGCAGATTTTTTTCTTTATGGATATTTTACAAATCACTCCCTTTTTAAACTGTATTCTTGTTTATTAATAATAACTTTTTTTTACTATCATATAGTATTTTATTCCTGTTTACTTTATTCTCTTATTTTTGTATAACTATAATGATCATATAAAGATGTGCCTTTACCTCACTGGTTGGAGAAAAGGCTTCTTATACTCGTTAGCATAGCTAGCTAACCAGATGCTAATAACAACAAAGTTATCTGTATGATCAGTGTGACAGATTAACAGATCGCCACTGGGCTTTCAGCTAAAGACACAGCCACGCAGAAACTGCGGCATGTGTACGGCTCCTTGTCGGTATTGCAATTTGTGAAGTCCCGGCCCGGAGCTGTGTTCTGGTGCTCTCCGTCAGAACTGCACCCCTGTCAGACGAGACATATACCACATGATGACACGTTAGGCTCGTGTTGTGTTCAAGGACCCTGACCTTGGCCAGGAAAAACAGACACTCGCTTGTTTAATTATTTTGCGGTCTAGATCATTTGAATTTTTTTCTTTTTTGCATGTGTTTATAAATTACCTCGAGGGCCGTACCAAATGGTCTCGCGGGCCGTATATGGCCCGAGGGCCGGAGATTCCCCACCCCTGGACTACAAGATAGATGCAAGCCTGTACAGGTAGAGTTATTTAAAGCATAAATGAGGCGTGTGGCGCAGTGGATAGAGCGTTGGTGTGCGGATCAAGGGAGCACAGGTTCAAACCCCACTGCAGTCAGCATGTCCTGTGTCCCTGAGACTCTTCACCCCAAAGTGCTCCTGTGGGATTGTCCACAGTATTGAGTATGTGAGTCGCTTTGGATAAAGGCGTCTAACAAGTACCATGTAATATAAAAAATGAGTGGGTTCTGGAGGTGTGGTTAAGGGCTATTGTTTATTGTTATTTACTTTAAGATGTTTATTCTTAACCAATCATTGAATTGAAAAACTCTTATTTAAATGATGTGTGTGTCTGTGTTCCTGATGACACACTGAGGGAATGAGCTCATAGGGCTGCTGGTCAGAAGCTAAACCGTCTGTATATTGCATTACATTTGTATAATGTAGCTTCGTTGATACTCAGTGGCAGTTCTAGACCAATTTGACTGGGGGGGCCAGGCTGGTGCCAGGCTGGGGGCTGGGGCCAGGCTGGTGCCAGGCTGGGGGCTGGGGCCAGTTATTTTCCAATAAATGCAGGACGAAAAAGACAAAGACAGTATGTAAGTAATTGCGTATGTAAGTAAACAATGCAAAACAGTTTTTGGTATTTGTTTCATTTCACATTATTATACGCTTACCTCTGTGCGCTGTGTGGGTCTGTGGGACCATTTTCAGTGTTTACTAAAAGAAAAGGTATGCAATTTAATTATTTGAACCTGCTTTATTCGAGGGGGGTCCTCGCCTCCTCTAGGGGGGTCCTCACCTCCTCTCGGGGGTCCTCACCTCCTCTAGGGGGGTCCTCGCCTCCTCTAGGGGGGTCCTCACCTCCTCTAGGGGGGGTCCTCACCTCCTCTAGGGGGGTCCTCACCTCCTCTAGGGGGCATGCAGCCGGAAGTTAAAAGCATCAATCTGGAGCACTTTGAGCACAACATGAATTTATGGACACAGCTCTCAACACTCAGACGAAAGGGAGCCGTTTACTTTTCAATAATAAAAAAATCTTTAGAATATGATCACAACCAATAGCAAATCATCTAAACTTGTTTATTCTTATCTTATGTTACAGAGTTAGCATTCTTTCTTTTTATTTATGCATATTTTACTAATCAATCCCCTTTCAAACAGTTTGTTGTGTTCCTATAGTACACATTGGAATGATTTCTTTCTTAATGAACAGATTAAATAGATAAAGGTGTGCTCTCTCTCTCTCTGTCTCGCTCACAGAGGCTGTGTGCTCCTCCGTGGCGATGACGGCTTGCGTTAAAAAAAAAACATATTTGTAAAGTGGGGGCTATTGATACCGGTAGCTCGTGATCGACGTGTTGGAGACCCCTGCTCTAATGGGTCCGACTAGAATGACAAATATTGATACTTCCGCCTATTCCGTCAGCCAAGAAATTGTTTAATCATAAACTTGTTTTCATTTTTAGGGGGGCCACAGGGGGGCACTAGTGTGGAACCCCACTGCACCCCCCGGTGGATCAATGATCCATTGCAGCTGGCTTCATAATAATTACATTTATTTATCACGGGGGCGGTCTCAAGTCAAGCTGGAGGTTTTCCCTTGAGCGAGGGCAGACCACGTACCAATCACAGCCCTCGCGTTTCAAACTGTCTGAAATGAAGCGCTACATCTGTACGAGATTCAAAAATTACTAGGGGATAAAGAAATATTCAGGACACAGGAAAACGTATTACAAATCACAAAATTCACTTTAAACACTTGGAACACGGTAATAAAGAGATACAAAATAGGAAAACAGACAAAGATTTTGAGATGGATAACAAATGATAATAAATTCCAGCCGGGAAAAGAAGACGCCGGTTTTAAGCGATGGGCCCGAGGGGGCGTCACAGCAATATGGTGGAAAAAGGGGAAATGCAGAGTTTTCAATATCTAAGAGATAAGTTCGATCTGGAAAGGGGTGACCATTTTAGATACTTGCAGGCAGTGTTCGAATTACCCATTTGCTTTCGGGGGAGCCCTATTTATTTATTTTTTTGGCAATCATACAGGCAGACCTGAAAGATGTGTTTCCTGCATTAGATCAACATTGATTGCCAATAGGCCTACCTTGTTTGGTAGGACATCTTTTTGCTCAACTCCGAAATCTCGATCTCTTTTCCGTGTGCCTGGCTCTCAGAGCTGATAAATCTTTCTCCGCAGGTTATTCTGTTGAACACTGCTGACTTTTCCCTGAATCCGTTCTTGTGAAAGGTGCACAAGGTGGATCTTTCTGCGAGCGGCAGGAAGATCAATATACTTTTTGTCTCTTTGCAAATCTCACATCCACATTTTAGGTGGCGCCGGCGGCTGTGGCCGTTGTTGAAGCCTCTTCAGGCTCCGCATCGGCAGGCCTCTCCCTCGTGTGGAGCTGTCGAACTCGACCCTAACGCCGCTTACAGTCGGCCAACTAAAAGTTATTCCGTTCACGTTGACATTTTTAGACTCCGTCGCTTCTTTGCTTGTGAATCCAAAAGCTGCGAGGCTTGGCTGTTTTCGTTTCGCCATATTTTTTATTACAAAATATCAGCATGAAAATATCAAATACCGCGCCAGCATCGCCTGCCGTAACCAGCAACGTAAGTAGCGTAAAGAATGCAGCGCCGGCAACGCCCAGAAATATTCATAAATATAAAACAAATATTCAGAAACTGTAATGAACTATGACTTATTTATTTCAAGAACTTTTATTTACAGAAACTCAACATTTCTAATCTGTGTGACACAAATATGCACGATTGTTTTGGGCTCCCCCTATTTATCTCTTCCCCCTGGTTCCCCCCCATTTCGAACGGTGAGTACAACACATAGAGAGACCAGTACACCTATTGTGTAAGAACAAGCAGGTCCCACAGTATGATCACAAACACATAAACTCTGTGAAAGGAAATCAGTTGTTATTAAACGTACAGGCTGCATTATGTGTTCTCAGCCTTGGAGAAACTTGTTTTGGAAATCTAGGACCCAACACAGCTGGAGAGTACAAGTCAAAGTGATCAAAACAAATAAATGGTGAATCGAGCAGAGCTGTCTTTTGGGTTATTTATTTGAAGCTTCAAATACATAGGATACAATAATAAAATAGTCACAGGTCTGACAGAGTATAGGATAGTCTGCCCGAGTGTGCGCAGTACAATGAAAAAGCAGAGGTTATATAGGAAATGAGTGGGAACGTGAGAAATCTGTCTTCACACACAGTCACATTGTTATTAGACATCTGGCCTTGAGCGGGAGATAGCATAACGGTTCTCAGAGTAGGGAAGTTCGTGTGTGACTGTGTGAGTCTCCCAGTAGCCAAAGCAGCTCTTTGGCCTTGAAGAAGAAGAAGAAGAAAAAGAAAACAGCACATGACATTTATGAGAAGCATTTGGTTTAAGCATACATAGGATATCAATGAAAATGTCCACTACAACATGTGTTGGGATGTGTCTGAACCTCTCTTCAGTGGTTCATTAATAAAACAGATATTTCAACGTGAGCCTACTTTGTTCATGGACTGTTGAGTTAATGTCAGTAGTTGTGTGCTATCATGTATTTACAAAGTGTGAAGAGGAGGCGACTTTAGAATAGGGAACATGTCCAGGTCAATTAGAGTCAAACTACTAGCTTATTGGTCATGAACAAGACTTCACTTTAACACTTATAGTTTCATGTGTTGTTACATAAGAAGAGATCATATTTGTTAAGTGTTATTAAGGGAGAATTCCTGTTCGTGTGGTACTACTGCCTTAGTAGGCCCGTATTGAGCAGCGCATATTGAGACCAAAACTCATGTACAACAACTTCCTTACAACAAATCAGCACTAATTAGAGGGTTATTGAGGAAAACCTCTCAACTAATGGCTTATTACTTGTAGAATACGGTCATCTAGAATAAGGCATTAATAAGTGTTTTATAATGACTAACAAAGAGCCACCATACTGCTAATATGCATGTTAATAAACTAGTTGATGGTTAATTTGTGTACCTCAATATAAAGTGTTACCAAAGAACAAAATAACTTGTTCTCACACAACAAATGTCAACTGTACACATGTCATTTCCTATACCAAAGTTTGAATGTAGTCCTCCTGCAACCGCCCACATCGTAGCAGAAAACGTTGGGAATTCAGTTCCACAATAATAACGAAGCCTCCAGGAGCAGATGAGCCTGAGGGCTGATCGCTCATCTTCAGTCTGCTGATGTTTCTATTGCCATTTCTGTGGTGGCAAAGTAAAAAAGATAACAATTAAGGACAAGTGTGTGCTTTCTCAGCTGGTGTCCTCGGTCACAGCCTTCTCTCCATCCTTTGAGCGAAGGCCTTCTTCCTGAGTCACTTCTCTCCTCCATCACAGCGGCTGTGCATATCACTTGTGCGTTGCTGGCGGAGCCTGCACTTGTGCTCGGTTGATGACTGGCCTCCTCCTCGTTCACTTGTTCACTTTCTCTGGTAATATTCTCCTCTGTACCTCTCTCAACATCATTCGGCTTTCTTCTTTCTTTAGCTTGAAACGTTCGCTAATCGTTCGCGGGTAGGATGTTCGTCATTAGTAATGCCAGAAATACATCAAAAAATGTTCGTTTCTAAATTGTTTAGAGTATCGGTGAGGTCCTGATAATTTATTCCGGTAAATTACTCTGACCTCACTAATTGACCTGACCGAAGTTACTGAGTCTATGTAAGTTTACTGCTTGGCTCAGATCCACCAACGTCAGCCAGATCTCACCTCTATTAGCTCCCCGAAGAACCAGGTTCAATTAACTGCTGCTTCTATTCAGACAACTCTTTTTAATCTGTTTAAGCGATCCCGAAGGACTTTGGTATCAGTAAATGGGGTGTGTTCCTACCTAAACATGTGTGTGGCAGAGTGCAGTCTTACCTTTGAAGCAGGAGAGGAGAGCACAGGTGTCCTTTAAGTTGTCCCAGTCCAAAAGGTGGGATCAGTTTATTTGAAGAAAAATAGGTCCAAACTAATACAGGGTTTTTACCTTCTCTCTTTACAACATTATAATCATACTAAACAAAAATGATGCTGTGATCATGTTCAAATATGAAACTTTAATTCACAGTCTTACATTTATTATCAAAATGTTTCACTTCAACTGCCCAATTCAGTTGTGACATTTAAAATCTCCCGATAGAATTTAGAGGCATTTCCTCATAAAAAGACCGGTGATGATAAAAAGCACATTCAACTTTTCATTCACGAAATCAATTCACATCGATTCCATACCTTTTTATTTTCCGTCACAGTCGGCGGGTACTAACATTCAAAAACCCAGTCCCACAGTTTTCGGAGGAAGTTCCTCACGGAGGCGGGTACTAATACTCAAACGATACTCACAAACGCTTCTTCCATCAAATCATTCCATTCAGCATTCAAAGAAATTCCCTCATTCAAAGAAATTCACTCAGCATTCCAACCAAGAAATTCAAGAGATATTTACCAAGTTTGAGAGAACCTTACCGAGAGCTATTTACCCAGCTCTGAAGGACAGAGCTTTACCGGGAGAGAGTATACCAGGGGTTTCCCCCTCTCTCCCCCACGAAATCCAAAAAAGCCAGTCTTTTTATGCTCAAAAAACCGGATAGAAAACCCACAAACACCTCCTCTATACCCAACCAACATATTCTATTGGCTCTGGCATAAGACACACCTTCCCAAGTTTGTGTAAAACAAAACATGACGAGACATATTCTATGACTATGACATAACCACCTTTTGAGGCCTCAATGTGTTTCTGCTTAAGTCCGGAGCCCCCTCCCTGCAGTGAGAGGAGAGGGAAGAACCTGCCTACTCTCTTATCCGAGAGCAGGGCATAAATCAGAGGCCTTACACTCAACTAAACAAACCACTTTGTTTTGTTTATGCTGTAAATATAGAAAAACCTAAAATATGAAGCATTTTCATTGTGGGTTATACAAGAATATAATTGATTATAACTAACTTTCGTTTTAAGTATTCAACATACTTATGAAGATCTCAACTAAATCTAAAAACAACAATAGCCTATTAGAACTTATTTAAACCACAGTTTCAATTATCTCAAGCTTATTTTCATTCGTTGCAGTATTTTGATAGAATGATTGACTTTGTAATGAATGTTATTCAGTCAAGCCTCAAACTGAGGGCACTTGTCCCGACAGCCTGTTTTAAATGGAAGTTGTCTGAGGTCCTTACCACCAGCTGCTCTTGCAGTAACAAGTAGTGTACCTTAATGTCCCTAATGTGCTCAATGTAGAGACTGCTTTTCGTCTTGGAGAAGGCGTATGACGAGTTCCCAGGGAGTCACTGTGGGAGTATGGGGTGAGGGGGTCTCTACTCAGGGCCATCCAATCTCTGTACTCCCAAAGCGAGAGCTGTGTCCGGGTCCTCGGCAGGAAGTCGGACCCATTGTCGGTGAGGGTTGGCCTCCGCCAGGGCTGCATTGTGTCTCAATGTTTTCATCTGGTTAAATAAAGGTTAAACAAAATTAAAGAAAAAAAGGATATTGTTTATTTGTCAGATTGCTCCACGTACCACTAGCGGGAGCTGGCGCACCACAGGTTGAGAACCACTGCTCCAACTTATTCTCTATATCTTATTGTGTCTACCATACCCTTTTTAACACCACTGTCACCCCCTCTATCTCCCCCTTTTAACACTGTCACCCCCCCCATCTCCCCCTTTTAACACTGTCACCCCCCCCATCTCCCCCTTTTAACACTGTCACCCCCCCCATCTCCCCCTTTTAACACTGTCACCCCCCCTATCTCCCCCTTTTAACACTGTCATTATCCTTTAAAGTCTAATCTGACCCAAAACAAAAATATTTAAGAAGAAATCACGAAGTCTTTTGATCAGTAAAGCCATCAAAAACTACATTAACATCTATTTAGACAAAGCATTTCATTTTTCTAGTTCTAACTTTTTGCATACATAAACGTGTATCTTACATTTCCTTTGTGAGAGAATTACGCACAAATCTGTCATCTCAAAACATTCTATTGCACTATTTTATTTGTTCTATGATATATATATATTAGGGCTGTCAGTCGATTAAAATATTTAATCGCATGATTGTCCATAGTTAATGGCGATTAATCTCACATTTTGATCCGTTCTAAATGTTCCTTAGAGGAATCTTTTTCAAGTTTTTACTCTTATCAACATATGAGTGGACAAATATGCTTTATGCAAATGTTATTAACATTTGAAAAATGACAAATATTCTCATGAATATTAAACACAACAACCTGGAACCTCTCTCATACAATAGAAAGTGAGTGTGTGTGCAACGACTGGCCATCGGGAGGACCGGGAGGGTGTGTGTGTGTGTGGCCCGAGCGAGCGAGAGAGAGACCTTACGTGCGTTGTTGTTGTTAGCATCTGGTGCTAGCTAGCTGCGCTAACGGATATAAGGAGCTGTTTAAATGAAAACAGAGGAGCGACATTTCGCCACAACTGCGCTGAGCACTTGACTTGATGCAGGAAGCAGACAGCGGGACATTGGAGGAGAAGTGAGCACACTCAGCACGGATAGCGTGCAACATGATTGCAGCGTCCAGGCAGCTCCCATTCGAGCATATGCCTTGAGTTGCACATAGCTCCAACGATCTCACACACACACACACACACACACACACACACACACACACACACACACACACACACACACACACACACACACACACACACACACACACACACACACACACACACACACACACACACACACACACACACACACACACACACACACACACACACACACTATGAGAGAGGTTCCAGGTTGTTGTGTTTAATATTCATGAGAATATTTGTCATTGTTCAAATGATAATAAACATTAGCATAAAGCATATTTGTCCACTCATATGTTGATAAGAGTATTAAAAACTTGAAAAATATTCCTCTAAGGTACATTTAGAACAGATACAAAATGTGCGATTAACTATTTTAATCGACTGACAGCCCCATATATATATATATATATATACACACACACACACACACACACATGTATATAGATATATATATATATATATCTTAGTAACACAAACAAAAGAAAAAAGCATTAATGTTAACACAACTGGATTGTTTTACTCAAATTGCCTTTAAGAGTCACAGTCTCAAAGAAAATCTGTTCAGACAATGTACTTCATTTCTCTAGTTTAAGGTTTTGAATACATCAAAGTGTATCTCACAGTACCTTGGTGAGAGAGAAAAGCAACATCTGTAAAGTTATCAAAAACTGCCTCGTTTCAGTCGAAAAGTGTTCAAATCACAAAACCTCCCATCAGGCGGCACAATCTAGTGTGGGGGGAGGTGTGTGTGTGAGTGTGATTACTTTGAATGTTAAGACTGTTACATGCTCTTTTGGATCTAAAGTTCCCTTAATACCTTAGTGAGAGACAGAAGGGGATGTCCCCAAATCTCTTCTTTTTGATGTTACTTAGATTTTGAAAACACATCTCTTCAACTCCAGGAAGGGGGCACGAGGGATGAGGGGGACTAGGATGTGAGGGGTGAGGAGGGGAATAGGATGTGAGGGAGGGGGACTAGGATGAGGGGTGTGATGTCAATTAATGATACACTTTAAATCAGTCATTTTCTATATTCATAATTTCAATACAACATTCAAACAAAGTGGTCACCTTGAGGATGATCAGTCCCGTTGAGAACAGCAGAGTGCCACTGCCGAACATGTAAAGGCGAAATACTGAAGAAAACCCCCTGAAGATGTCAGTTTGAAGCATACACAAAGAACTTAGTTTGAACTCTAACTTTGGATTTGTAAGTTTTGCCAACTGAATTTATTAAATGACACACTTTAAACAAGCAACATAATAAAGATAGTCTGGAGAACTACTTTAATGTAGTAAGCAACTCAATTCAATATTTTTTGTTCACCTTACAGACAAATTATTTTCAGGCCAACAATTTTAAGTTTGCGTTTTTACAGTGTAGGGATGCTTATCCCCGTGAACACACAACATGTCTGTTTGTCTGCTGTAGTCCATAGCTCCAATTGGCACAAGTCTTTGCTTCACTAGAGACATGAAGCTACCAGTATCCAACAGAGCAGTGACCTGCTGGCCATTAACAGTGACAGCTTAATGACGTTGAACACGTTCCTCTTGATCCCCAATGAGCCCCAACTCTGCCCGGGGTGCATAGCAAGCGCCTGAGACCTTAGCTTTGTGTAGGGGACACACAGAAGCTATGTGGCCTGGCTGCTGGCAGGAATAGAAAATGAAATCCATACCAGCTCCTTGTTGGTTTGGGGCAGTGCGAGGATATCCTGAGAACTCTGGTCGATTCTCTCTCTTTGCAGGCCTGGGCTGGTGTGCTGGTTGGGATGTGAAAGTGGTTGAGCGTGCAGGTGGTCCTCCTCTGCGGGCGTTGATGTACTGGAGCGCCAGCTTGGCAGCCGCAAGACAGTCTGTAGGCTCATGCTCCTTCACCCAGGTCCTCACCTCCGGTGGGAGTATCTGAAGCATCTGCTCCAAGATGATGGCCTCTGCAATGTCCTCCTTGGTGTGCTGCTCTGACCGAATCCACCACCGGTAGAGACCTTTAAGGCGATGGTAGGTCTCGATGGGGCTCTCTTCAGACGGTACCACCATGGACCGGTACTGCTGTCGATACGTCTCTGGGGAGATGTCGAACTTTGTCAGCAATGCTTCTCTCAGGTCTCTATAGCAGTGGGCTCTCTCCTCATCCATTGCAGTATAGGCCTCCAATGCCTTCCCTGACAGCAGTGGAACGAGCCGGCATGCCCATTCCCTTTCTGGCCACCTCCACGTTTTGGCAATGCGCTCAAACTGCAATAAATAGTTCTCAATGTCCTCACCGCACTGGTACTGTGGCATTTGTGGCTCCGCATAGTGCCTCGACTCAGGCGTTGGCTGATCAGGCTGGCTATCGGAGTCTGATTGAGGAAAAGGATTACCAACTGGAACAGAATCCGTAGGTCTCGAAGCTCTGCCAACAGGAACTCCTCTCGCCTTTGCTGCCCTGATAGAAAGTATTTCATCAGTGACAGTAGTTCTCCCCCTGGTTCACTGGTTGACCCTGAGGCCGTAGGAGCTGCTGGGGGAATCCAGGACCTGTCTTAATCATCGTCCTCCGTCTCCCATGCCCGCTCTGATTTGCCAGTTGCGTTCTCCTCCTGCTGCTGACGCTGGGAACGTAGTCCTGTGCGGTGCTTCGTAACGCGGGTTAGCTTTTTCCGACTAGCCATCCCACTTCTGACACCATATGTGACAGGGTTCCATTTGTCCTTTGAAACATAGGCTTAGTCGGTTGATTTAAGCTCCAAAACATTATTTATAACAGCAACAAAAAAAAGATATACTGTTGAAAGTAAACAGATAAAAGTGAACAGGTATAACTTAAATAAACAAAATCAAAGTTACCAAATAGGGTTGTCTATCACGCATGGAGTAAACACGAACACCCAACTCTGCTCATTGCCCAAAGAGTTTAAACCTAACAATAATCACTGTCTTCAGTGTCAGGTTCAGAAGAGTCTCCAAGGTTGTCCTCAGTCTCTGGTTGTAAATGTCTCTCTGAATCTGAGTTCCTCTCACTGTAAAATATTTCTCACAGATGAGAAGATTGATTTCTCTCGTGGGTGGATACTCATGTGGTGTTTTACATTTCCTCTCCGTCTAACTATTTTCTCACACAAAGAGCAGCCAAATGGGTTCTCTCCTACTCTACATCTTGAATCACTGACAGAGTCTTGTTTATTTTTCTGAGAGTTTGAACCTGGTTCTCCGGTCTTCTTCCAATCAGCCCTGTCTCCAGTGTCAGGTTCTGAAGAGCCTGACAGACGACCAACACACGTATGGCTTTTGACCTGATGACCCTGTGTGAATCTTTTTTCACAGACACTGCAGCTGAATGGTTTCTCTCCTGTGTGGATTCTAATGTGGCCCTTCAATGCTGAACTCTGGGCAAAGGTTCTCTTACAGACTGAGCAGCCGAATGGTTTCTCTCCTGTGTGGATTCTCATGTGGGCCATTAAATGTCCTCTCTGTTTAAAATATTTCTTACAGACTGCACAGCCAAATGTTTTCGCTCCTGCACTACGTCCTGAATCACTGAGAGGGTCTTGTTTATTTCTCTGAGAGTTTGAACCTGGTCCTCTGGTCTCCTTCCAATCTCCGCTGTCTTCAGTGTCAGGTTCTGAAGAGTCTCCAGTGTCAGGTTCAGAAGAGCCTCCAGGGTTGTCCTCAGTCTCTGGTTGTAAATGTCTCTCTGGATCTGAGCTCCTGGCTGGTTCTGGTCCTCCACAGTCCTCTCCATCAGCTTCTGTTTCCAGGTGTTCAGTTTGTCTTTGATGAAGCTGAGAGGACTGAGGTTTCTCTTCGTCATCTTCACTCTTCACAGGGACAGGAGTGAATGTGGACTTGATGATATCAGCCTCCTCCAGCTCCGGAAGCTCTCCCTCCTGACTGATCCAGAGTTCCTCCTGTTCCTCTTTAATGTGTGGGGGGGGCTCTGGGTCCTCCTGGTTTGGCATATGCTGGTTTTGATTTCCACCTTCCGTAAACAATTCCTCTCCCTGGTGATTGCTGTTGAATGTTTCACCACTGTGGACAAATGTATGTTTCAAAAAGCTTAAATCATCGTCTTCTCTGTCTTCAGTGTCAGGTTCAGAAGAGTCTCCAGGGTTGTCCTCAGTCTCTGGTTGTAAATGTCTCTCTGGATCTGAGTTCCTGGCTGGTTCTGGTCCTCCACAGTCCCCTCCATCAGCTTCTGTTTCCATGTGTTCAGCTGAGCTGCTGGCCGGAGGCTCTGCCTCCCTGTTCTCCTTAGTTTGAGTTTCATGAAGCTGTGAGGACTTACGACCAACACACTTATGTATTTTGACCCGATTGCTGTGTCTGAATCTTTTGTCACAAACACTGCAGCTGAATGGTTTCTCTCCTGTGTGGATTCTAATGTGGGACATTAAATGTCCTCTCTGTTTAAAAGATTTCTTACAGACTGAGCAGCTGAATGGTCTCTCTCCTGCACTACGTCCTGAATCACTGACAGGGTCTTGTTTATTTCTCTGAGAGTTTGAAACTGGTTCTCTGGTCTCCTTCCAATCTCCAATGTCTTCAGTGTTAGGTTCTGAAGAGTCTCCAGTGTCAGGTTCAGAAGAGCCTCCAGGGTTGTCCTCAGTCTCTGGTTGTAAATGTCTCTCTGGATCTGAGTTCCTGGCTGGTTCTGGTCCTCCACAGTCCTCTCCATCAGCTTCTGTTTCCATGTGTTCAGCTGAGCTGCTGGCCGGAGGGTCTGCCTCCCTGTTCTCCTCACTTTGAGTTTGATGAAGCTGTGAGGACTTACGACCAACACACCTATGTCTTTTGACCTTATGGCTGTGTGTGAATCTTTTGCCACAAACACTGCAGCTAATGGTTTCTCTCCTGTGTGGATTCTAATGTGGCCTTTTAAATCTCCTCTCTGTGCAAAAGATTTCTCACAGACTGAGCAGCTGAATTGTTTCTCTCCTGTGTGGATTCTCATATGGGCCATTAAATGTCCTGTCTGTTTAAAAGATTTCATACAGACTGAGCAGCTGAATGGTTTCTCTCCTGTGTGGATTCTCATATGGGCCATTAAAAGTCCTCTCCGATTAAAAGATTTCTTACAGACTGAGCAGCCAAATGTTTTCTCTCCTGCACTACGTCTTGAATAACTGACAGGGTCTTGTTTATTTCTCTGAGAGTTTGAACCTGGTTCTCTGGTCTCCTTCCAATCAGCACTGTCTCCAGTGTCAGGTTCAGAAGAGTCTCCAGGGTTGTCCACAGTCTCTGGTTGTAAATGTCCCTCTGGATCTGAGTTCCTGGCTGATTCTGGTCCTCCACAGTCCTCTCCATCAGCTTCTGTTTCCAGGTGTTCAGTTTGTCTTTGATGAAGCTGAGAGGACTGAGGTTTCTCGTCATCATCTTCACTCTTCACAGAGACAGGAGTGAATGTGGACTTTATGATATCAGCTTCCTCCAGCTCCTGAAGCTCTCCCTCCTGACTGATCCAGAGTTCCTCCTCTTCCTCTTTCATGTGTGGGGGGGGCTCTGGGTCCTCCTGGTTCGGCATATGCTGGTTTTGATTTCCACCTTCCGTAAACAATTCCTCTCCCTGGTGATTGCTGTTGAATATTTCACCACTGTGGACAAATGTATGTTTCAAAAGCTTAAATCATCGTCTTCTCTGTCTTCAGTGTCAGGTTCAGAAGAGTCTCCAGGGTTAGGTTCAGAAGAGTCTCCAGGGTCGTCCTCAGTCTCTGGTTGTAAATGTCTCTCTGGATCTGAGTTCCTGGCTGGTTCTGGTCCTCCACAGTCCTCTCCATCAGCTTCTGTTTCCATGTGTTCAGCTGAGTTGCTGGCCAGAGGCTCTGCCTCTCTGTTCTCCTCAGTTTGAGTTTGATGAAGCTGTGAGGACTGATGACCAACACACTTATGTATTTTGACCTGATGACTGTGTGTGAATCTTTTGTCACAAACACTGCAGCTGAATGGTTCTCTCCTGTGTGGATTCTCATGTGGCCCCTTTAATGCTGAACTCTGTGCAAAAGATTTCTTACAGACTGAGCAGCTGAATTGTTTCTCTCCTGCACTACGTCTTGAGCCAACACACTTATGGCTTTTGACATGACCACTCCTGGTGAATCTTTTGTCACAAACACTGCAGCTGAATGGTTTCTCTCCTGTGTGGATTCTTATGTGCTCCTTTAAATGACTACTCCGATTAAAAGATTTCTTACAGACTGAGCAGCTGAATGGTTTCTCTCTGCACTTCGTCTTGAATCACTGACAGGGTCTTGTTTATTTCTCTGAGAGTTTGAACCTGGTTCTCTGGTCTCCTTCCAATCAGCACTGTCTTCAGTGTCAGGTTCAGAAGAGTCTCCAGGGTTGTCCTCAGTCTCTGGTTGTAAATGTCTCTCTGGATCTGAGCTCCTGGCTGGTTCTGGTCCTCCACAGTCCTCTCCATCAGCTTCTGTTTCCAGGTGTTCAGTTGGTCTTTGATGAAGCTGTGAGGACTGAGGTTTCTCTTCATCATCTTCACTCTTCACAGGGACAGGAGTGAATGTGGAAGTGGTGATATCAACCTCCTCCAGCCCTTGAAGCTGCTCTCCCTCCTCTTTAATGTGTGGGGGGGGCTCTGGGTGCTCCTGGTCCAGACTGGAGCTCCACTCCTGCTGCTCAGGGGGAACCTCTTCTTTAACCACCACCAGCTGCTGGACGTCTGCAGGAAACACATATTCATCAGAATCGGTTATATTTACCCAGTAGGTTTACACATACGAGACATTGGCTTTAGTATATGTGGTGCATAACAAGACAAAGAAAGAAGCATCTTAGACAAACTAAAAAAATACAAATAGGATTGTTAGGACAGCTATTTAAAAAAAACTATTTTAAAACTACTATAACCAATTAACAATATTTACATGTGACAAATACTATACACTTTATTTAAAGTGGAGAACTGTGCTGATTTAAAAGAGGAAGTGTGCAGAACAGATGTGCAGCATGTGCAGGATTTTACAATTGTCAAAAGAACAAGGTGTTGTTGACATGATGACTAAAGGTCCCATGTCATGGCCATTTCTACTGATCATAGTTCCATTGTTGAGGTCTACTAGGATAGATTTACATTGTTCAATGTTCCAAACTCACATCGGTTCCTCAAACAGCATCTCTGTATAGTCTGTGTATTCACTCTGTCCTAAAGGCCTTGTTGGAGCTCCTGCGGAGTATTGCGGCTGAGAAAAGATAAGGCTGGATGAGTGTGTGTGTGAGGATCAATCCGCGGAGCTGTTACGTCACTATACCCAATGCGTCCGTTACCCAAGAAGAAGAAAAATGGAAAAAAGATAAATCTCAACGAGGCGTTCTGGGGCAGCACAGACAGGTCTTTTCTGTGTTAGAGTTTACTCCCTACAGGGTGTACTTTGAGGGTTTGTGACTCTGCAGACCGTTTACATGCCAGAAAAACCTTCATAACACACAAGGGGACGGGTGAGAACAAGAAGAGCATGACATGGGACCTTTAAAGTAATGTTATTAGGGGCTGGATAAAAGCCACTGGAAGAGGAAAGACTCCACAGCAGTGGCTGGGGAGTCACAGAGTGATGGGGGCGGGTTGGGCTGCGTTCTTCCTGAAGCCCAAAACCAGCTCACTGTCTTGAGAGCGTTGAGCTCCAGGTTACAAGATCATCACGTGCTCAGCAGCTGCAGTGTAGATATGGTCATGAAAAACTGAAGTCCTCCTCCAACAGGGCAACATGAATATATATAGGACATAAACAAATAGAACGGATGAAATAGTGCAAGAGAATGTTTTGAGATGTGCAAGTTAATACAAATGAAATAGAAAATAGTGCAATAATAGCTTGGATTTATATAGCGCCTTTCATGAGACCCAAGGTCGCTTTACAAAGAAGAACAGGGGAAAACAAACAAAAAAAGGCAGTCACAGACAAACAAAAAACAAATAGATTAGGGCCAAGGGCCTTAGCAAACAGACGGGTCTTGAGGGCCCTTTGAAGGCGTCAAGCATGGGGATGTTGCGGATCTCCGCAGGGAGAGCGTTCCAGAGGGGGGGGGGCTGCCACACTGAAGGCTCTGTCTCCGAAGGTTGGCAGTTTGGTGCGGGGGGTGGTAAGCAGGCCGGAGTCTGAAGACCGCAGGTTCCGGGGTGGGGCATGTGGGCGAGGATGTCCGATAGGTACTGGGGGGCATGGGCATGGAGGGACTTGTAGGTGAGGAGGACTTTGTATGTTATGCGGGACTTGACCGGCAGCCAGTGGAAGTGGATGAGGGTGGGAGTGATGTGCTGCTACGGCTTTGTATGTGAGAGTACCCACAGAACAGTTTGGAACATACTGGAACCTGTACTGCAAACAGGACACCATTGTCAAGAAGAGTCTATATAAGTAAATAGAATATGATGTATAGATAAATAAAGGCCGGGCTTGCCACGGAGCCCGGCCGGGCACAGCCCGAAAAGGCAACATGGGCAACACCTCCGCTTCTCCGTCCCACCACCTACGGGAAACAGCGATGGGGTCGGGTGCGCTGCCAGAAGGGTGGCAGTGAAAGCAGAGGGTCTCGACGGACCAGACCCGGGCGACAGAAGCTGGCTTTGGGGACGTGGAGCGCCACCTCTCTGGGGGGGAAGGAGCCGGAGCTTGTGCGGGAGGTGGAGCGTTACCAGTTGGATCTGGTTGGGCTCACCTCTACGCACAGCGTCGGCTCTGGAACCTTACTTCTGGATAGGGGTTGGTCTCTATTCTTCTCCGGAGTTGCTCAAGGTGTGAGGCGCCGGGCGGGTGTGGGGATACTCACAAGTCCCTGGTTGGGTGCTTCGTTGTTGGAGTTTACCAATCATCTCCCCTCCATCAGCTGATGATTTCTATTCGCCTCACTTTATGAGCTTCACTTGCACCGCAGAGTTTGCCACGCCACAAATAAATGGTGCCAATCTTCAGTCAGATGTGACTGTGTACATTTGTAGTAAGAATAACGGACAAAAGATGTGGAAATATCATATGAGGAAATATGAACCAGAAGTTATCAAAGTTGAACCATCAGAAATGTTTTTAATAACATTTGGTAAAAAAGAGAGAGTTCAAAGAGAGAGTTAGTAAAGAGGGAACAGACTGCTCTGTGGATCTGAAGCTGAGGCTGTAAAACAGCGTCCAGTAGTTTCCGGTGTCTCTCGTTCTCCTGTTTTGAACGAGACAGTTCCTCCTCGTACTCTGCTATCGTTCTTTCAAACAGAACAAAGATGTCTTCAGCAGCCTCAGTGAGTCGCTGCTTCACCAACGAGAGCAGCACAACACTCATGTTTACTAAATCAGCACTTCCTGTTTCTTTCACTCTGTGTTGCAAGCGTGTTACCAGCTAGCATGCTAAGCTAGCTTCTAGAGTTGCTAGTTTCTCTGAAGCTTCAGTCTCTGTTCAACACACTGTTTCTCTGAAGCTTCCTGAGCTGCTGTTCAGCTGGACGGCAGGAAGCAGAGGTTTGGGAGGATGATGTCCCTGATGCTGTTTAGATTCCTCCAGCACGGGGGGTCCGTGTGTGGATGGCAGCTCCTTCCTCAGCAGATCCAGTTCTCCAGAAATGTCCTAATCAGAGAAACAAGAGAAAAAGAACAACATGTATTAAGCTCATTCCTCTCTCCTCCGTTGTCACCAACCTCGGTGTGAGGTTTGACCCCACTCTGTCTTTCCAAGCCCACATCAAACACATCACCAAGACCTCCTTCTTTCACCTGGAAGACAGTTCCCGACTGAAGCCCTCACTCTCAACTGATGACATCAAAAAGCTGGTTCATGCACTCGTCTTCTCGAGACTAGACTATTGCAATGCACTCCTCTCCGGTCTCCCAGCCAAATCCATCAACCGCCTGCAACTTGTCCAGAACAGCACAGAGTTCTCACCGGTACAAAAAGGTCAGCACACATAACCCCCATACTTGCACAACTAGACTGGCTCCCAGTCCACTACAGGATCGCCCTCGCGTTTCAAACTGTCTGAAATGAAGCGCTACATCTGTACGAGATTCAAAATTACTAGGGGATAAAGAAATATCAGGACACAGGAAAACGTATTACAAATCACAAAATTCACTTTAAACACTTGGAACACGGTAATAAAGAGATACAAAATAGGAAAACAGACAAAGATTTTGAGATGGATAACAAATGATAATAAATTCCAGCCGGGAAAAGAAGACGCCGGTTTTAAGCGATGGGCCCGAGGGGGCGTCACAGCAATATGGTGGAAAAAGGGGAAATGCAGAGTTTTCAATATCTAAGAGATAAGTTCGATCTGGAAAGGGGTGACCATTTTAGATACTTGCAGGCAGTGTTCGAATTACCCATTTGCTTTCGGGGGAGCCCTATTTATTTATTTTTTTGGCAATCATACAGGCAGACCTGAAAGATGTGTTTCCTGCATTAGATCAACATTGATTGCCAATAGGCCTACCTTGTTTGGTAGGACATCTTTTTGCTCAACTCCGAAATCTCGATCTCTTTTCCGTGTGCCTGGCTCTCAGAGCTGATAAATCTTTCTCCGCAGGTTATTCTGTTGAACACTGCTGACTTTTCCCTGAATCCGTTCTTGTGAAAGGTGCACAAGGTGGATCTTTCTGCGAGCGGCAGGAAGATCAATATACTTTTTGTCTCTTTGCAAATCTCACATCCACATTTTAGGTGGCGCCGGCGGCTGTGGCCGTTGTTGAAGCCTCTTCAGGCTCCGCATCGGCAGGCCTCTCCCTCGTGTGGAGCTGTCGAACTCGACCCTAACGCCGCTTACAGTCGGCCAACTAAAAGTTATTCCGTTCACGTTGACATTTTTAGACTCCGTCGCTTCTTTGCTTGTGAATCCAAAAGCTGCGAGGCTTGGCTGTTTTCGTTTCGCCATATTTTTTATTACAAAATATCAGCATGAAAATATCAAATACCGCGCCAGCATCGCCTGCCGTAACCAGCAACGTAAGTAGCGTAAAGAATGCAGCGCCGGCAACGCCCAGAAATATTCATAAATATAAAACAAATATTCAGAAACTGTAATGAACTATGACTTATTTATTTCAAGAACTTTTATTTACAGAAACTCAACATTTCTAATCTGTGTGACACAAATATGCACGATTGTTTTGGGCTCCCCCTATTTATCTCTTCCCCCTGGTTCCCCCCCATTTCGAACGGTGAGTACAACACATAGAGAGACCAGTACACCTATTGTGTAAGAACAAGCAGGTCCCACAGTATGATCACAAACACATAAACTCTGTGAAAGGAAATCAGTTGTTATTAAACGTACAGGCTGCATTATGTGTTCTCAGCCTTGGAGAAACTTGTTTTGGAAATCTAGGACCCAACACAGCTGGAGAGTACAAGTCAAAGTGATCAAAACAAATAAATGGTGAATCGAGCAGAGCTGTCTTTTGGGTTATTTATTTGAAGCTTCAAATACATAGGATACAATAATAAAATAGTCACAGGTCTGACAGAGTATAGGATAGTCTGCCCGAGTGTGCGCAGTACAATGAAAAAGCAGAGGTTATATAGGAAATGAGTGGGAACGTGAGAAATCTGTCTTCACACACAGTCACATTGTTATTAGACATCTGGCCTTGAGCGGGAGATAGCATAACGGTTCTCAGAGTAGGGAAGTTCGTGTGTGACTGTGTGAGTCTCCCAGTAGCCAAAGCAGCTCTTTGGCCTTGAAGAAGAAGAAGAAAAAGAAAACAGCACATGACATTTATGAGAAGCATTTGGTTTAAGCATACATAGGATATCAATGAAAATGTCCACTACAACATGTGTTGGGATGTGTCTGAACCTCTCTTCAGTGGTTCATTAATAAAACAGATATTTCAACGTGAGCCTACTTTGTTCATGGACTGTTGAGTTAATGTCAGTAGTTGTGTGCTATCATGTATTTACAAAGTGTGAAGAGGAGGCGACTTTAGAATAGGGAACATGTCCAGGTCAATTAGAGTCAAACTACTAGCTTATTGGTCATGAACAAGACTTCACTTTAACACTTATAGTTTCATGTGTGTTACATAAGAAGAGATCATATTTGTTAAGTGTTATTAAGGGAGAATTCCTGTTCGTGTGGTACTACTGCCTTAGTAGGCCCGTATTGAGCAGCGCATATTGAGACCAAAACTCATGTACAACAACTTCCTTACAACAAATCAGCACTAATTAGAGGGTTATTGAGGAAAACCTCTCAACTAATGGCTTATTACTTGTAGAATACGGTCATCTAGAATAAGGCATTAATAAGTGTTTTATAATGACTAACAAAGAGCCACCATACTGCTAATATGCATGTTAATAAACTAGTTGATGGTTAATTTGTGTACCTCAATATAAAGTGTTACCAAAGAACAAAATAACTTGTTCTCACAAACAAATGTCAACTGTACACATGTCATTTCCTATACCAAAGTTTGAATGTAGTCCTCCTGCAACCGCCCACATCGTAGCAGAAAACGTTGGGAATTCAGTTCCACAATAATAACGAAGCCTCCAGGAGCAGATGAGCCTGAGGGCTGATCGCTCATCTTCAGTCTGCTGATGTTTCTATTGCCATTTCTGTGGTGGCAAAGTAAAAAAGATAACAATTAAGGACAAGTGTGTGCTTTCTCAGCTGGTGTCCTCGGTCACAGCCTTCTCTCCATCCTTTGAGCGAAGGCCTTCTTCCTGAGTCACTTCTCTCCTCCATCACAGCGGCTGTGCATATCACTTGTGCGTTGCTGGCGGAGCCTGCACTTGTGCTCGGTTGATGACTGGCCTCCTCCTCGTTCACTTGTTCACTTTCTCTGGTAATATTCTCCTCTGTACCTCTCTCAACATCATTCGGCTTTCTTCTTTCTTTAGCTTGAAACGTTCGCTAATCGTTCGCGGGTAGGATGTTCGTCATTAGTAATGCCAGAAATACATCAAAAAATGTTCGTTTCTAAATTGTTTAGAGTATCGGTGAGGTCCTGATAATTTATTCCGGTAAATTACTCTGACCTCACTAATTGACCTGACCGAAGTTACTGAGTCTATGTAAGTTTACTGCTTGGCTCAGATCCACCAACGTCAGCCAGATCTCACCTCTATTAGCTCCCCGAAGAACCAGGTTCAATTAACTGCTGCTTCTATTCAGACAACTCTTTTTAATCTGTTTAAGCGATCCCGAAGGACTTTGGTATCAGTAAATGGGGTGTGTTCCTACCTAAACATGTGTGGCAGAGTGCAGTCTTACCTTTGAAGCAGGAGAGGAGAGCACAGGTGTCCTTTAAGTTGTCCCAGTCCAAAAGGTGGGATCAGTTTATTTGAAGAAAAATAGGTCCAAACTAATACAGGGTTTTTACCTTCTCTCTTTACAACATTATAATCATACTAAACAAAAAATGATGCTGTGATCATGTTCAAATATGAAACTTTAATTCACAGTCTTACATTTATTATCAAAATGTTTCACTTCAACTGCCCAATTCAGTTGTGACATTTAAAATCTCCCGATAGAATTTAGAGGCATTTCCTCATAAAAAGACCGGTGATGATAAAAAGCACATTCAACTTTTCATTCACGAAATCAATTCACATCGATTCCATACCTTTTTATTTTCCGTCACAGTCGGCGGGTACTAACATTCAAAAACCCAGTCCCACAGTTTTCGGAGGAAAGTTCCTCACGGAGGCGGGTACTAATACTCAAACGATACTCACAAACGCTTCTTCCATCAAATCATTCCATTCAGCATTCAAAGAAATTCCCTCATTCAAAGAAATTCACTCAGCATTCCAACCAAGAAATTCAAGAGATATTTACCAAGTTTGAGAGAACCTTACCGAGAGCTATTTACCCAGCTCTGAAGGACAGAGCTTTACCGGGAGAGAGTTATACCAGGGGTTTCCCCCTCTCTCCCCCCCGAAATCCAAAAAAGCCAGTCTTTTTATGCTCAAAAAAACCAGATAGAAAACCCACTAACACCTCCTCTATCCCCAACCAACATATTCTATTGGCTCTGGCCATAAGACACACCTTCCCAAGTTTGTGTAAAACAAAACATGACGAGACATATTCTATGACTATGACATAACCACCTTTTGAGGCCTCAATGTGTTTCTGCTTAAGTCCGGAGCCCCCTCCCTGCAGTGAGAGGAGAGGGAAGAACCTGCCTACTCTCTTATCCGAGAGCAGGGCATAAATCAGAGGCCCTTACACTCAACTAAACAAACCACTTTGTTTTGTTTATGCTGTTAAATATAGAAAACCTAAAATATGAAGCATTTTCATTGTGGGTTATACAAGAATATAATGATTATAACTAACTTTCGTTTTAAGTATTCAACATACTTATGAAGATCTCAACTAAATCTAAAAACAACAATAGCCTATTAGAACTTATTAAACCACAGTTTCAATTATCTCAAGCTTATTTTCATTCGTGCAGTATTTTGATAGAATGATTGACTTTGTAATGAATGTTATTCAGTCAAGCCCTCAAACTGAGGGCACTTGTCCCGACAGCCTGTTTTTAAATGGAAGTTGTCTGAGGTCCTTACCACCAGCTGCTCTTGCAGTAACAAGTAGTGTACCTTAATGTCCCTAATGTGCTCAATGTAGAGACATGCTTTTCGTCTTGGAGAAGGCGTATGACGAGTTCCCAGGGAGTCATGTGGGAGTATGGGGTGAGGGGGTCTCTACTCAGGGCCATCCAATCTCTGTACTCCCAAAGCGAGAAGCTGTGTCCGGGTCCTCGGCAGGAAGTCGGACCCATTGTCGGTGAGGGTTGGCCTCCGCCAGGGCTGCATTGTGTCTCAATGTTTTCATCTGGTTAATAAAGGTTAAACAAAATTAAAGAAAAAAAGGATATTGTTTATTTGTCAGATTGCTCCACGTAACCACTAGCGGGAGCTGGCGCACCACAGGTTGAGAACCACTGCTCCAACTTATTCTCTATATCTTATTGTGTCTACCATACCCTTTTTAACACCACTGTCACCCCCTCTATCTCCACCCTTTTAACACTGTCACCCCCCCCATCTCCCCCTTTAACACTGTCACCCCCCCCATCTCCCCCTTTTAACACTGTCCCCCCCCCATCTCCCCCTTTTAACACTGTCACCCCCCCTATCTCCCCCTTTTAACACTGTCATTATCCTTTAAAGTCTAATCTGACCCAAAACAAAAATATTTAAGAAGAAATCACGAAGTCTTTTGATCAGTAAAGCCATCAAAAACTACATTAACATCTATTTAGACAAAGCATTTCATTTTTCTAGTTCTAACTTTTTGCATACATAAACGTGTATCTTACATTTCCTTTGTGAGAGAATTACGCACAAATCTGTCATCTCAAAACATTCTATTTGCACTATTTTATTTGTTCTATGATATATATATATTAGGGCTGTCAGTCGATTAAAATATTTAATCGCATGATTGTCCATAGTTAATGGCGATTAATCTCACATTTTGATCCGTTCTAAATGTTCCTTAGAGGAATCTTTTTCAAGTTTTTACTCTTATCAACATATGAGTGGACAATATGCTTTATGCAAATGTTATTAACATTTGAAAAATGACAAATATTCTCATGAATATTAAACCCAACAACCTGGAACCTCTCTCATACAATAGAAAGTGAGTGTGTGTGCAACGACTGGCCATCGGGAGGACCGGGAGGGTGTGTGTGTGTGTGGCCCGAGCGAGCGAAGAGAGAGACCTTAGTGCGTTGTTGTTGTTAGCATCTGGTGCTAGCTAGCTGCGCTAACGGATATAAGGAGCTGTTTAAATGAAAACAGAGGAGCGACATTTCGCCACAACTGCGCTGAGCACTCTGACTTGATGCAGGAAGCAGACAGCGGGACATTGGAGGAGAAGTGAGCACACTCAGCACGGATAGCGTGCAACATGATTGCAGCGTCCAGGCAGCTCCCATTCGAGCATATGCCTTGAGTGCACATAGCTCCAACGATCTCACACACACACACACACACACACACACACACACACACACACACACACACACACACCACACACACACACACACACACACACCACACACACACACCACACACACACACACACACACACACACACACCACACACACACACACACACACACACACACACACACTATGAGAGAGGTTCCAGGTTGTTGTGTTTAAAATATTCAGGAGAATATTTGTGATTGATAATAAATAAACATTAGCATAAAGCATATTTGTCCACTCATATGTTGATAAGAGTATTAAAACTTGAAACATATTCCTCTAAGGTACATTTAGAACGGATACAAAATGTGCCATTAACTATTTTAATCGACGACAGCCCCTATATATATATATATATATACACACACCACACACACACACACATGTATATAGATATATATATATATATATCTTAGTAACACAAACAAAAGAAAAAAGCATTAATGTTAACACAACTGGATTGTTTTACTCAAATTGCCTTAAGAGTCACAGTCTCAAAGAAAATCTGTTCAGACAATGTACTTCATTTCTCTAGTTTAAGGTTTTGAATACATCAAAGTGTATCTCACAGTACCTTGGTGAGAGAGAAAAGCAACATCTGTAAAGTTATCAAAAAACTGCCTCGTTTCAGTCGAAAGTGTTTCAAATCACAAAACCTCCCATCAGGCGGCACAATCTAGTGTGGGGGGAGGTGTGTGTGTGAGTGTGATTACTTTGAATGTTAAGACTGTTACATGCTCTTTTGGATCTAAAGTTCCCTTAATACCTTAGTGAGAGACAGAAGGGGATGTCCCCAAATCTCTTCTTTTTGATGTTACTTAGATTTTGAAAACACATCTCTTCAACTCCAGGAAGGGGGCACGAGGGATGAGGGGGACTAGGATGTGAGGGGTGAGGAGGGGAATAGGATGTGAGGGAGGGGGACTAGGATGAGGGGTGTGATGTCAATTAATGATACACTTTAAATCAGTCATTTTCTATATTCATAATTTCAATACAACATTCAAACAAAGTGGTCACCTTGAGGATGATCAGTCCCGTTGAGAACAGCAGAGTGCCACTGCCGAACATGTAAAGGCGAAATACTGAAGAAAACCCCCTGAAGATGTCAGTTTGAAGCATACACAAAGAACTTAGTTTGAACTCTAACTTTGGATTTGTAAGTTTTGCCAACTGAATTTATTAAATGACACACTTTAAACAAGCAACATAATAAAGATAGTCTGGAGAACTACTTTAATGTAGTAAGCAACTCAATTCAATATTTTTTGTTCACCTTACAGACAAATTATTTTCAGGCCAACAATTTTAAGTTTGCGTTTTTACAGTGTAGGGATGCTTATCCCCGTGAACACACAACATGTCTGTTTGTCTGCTCCAGTTGGCACAAGTCTTTGCTTCACTAGAGACATGAAGCTACCAGTACCCAACAGAGCTGCTGGCCATTAACAGTGACAGCTGTATGACGTTGAACACGTTCCTCTTGAACCCCAATGAGCCCCAACTCTGCCCGGGTGCATAGCAAGCGCCTGAGACCTTAGCTGTGCGTAGGGGACACACAGAAGCTATGTGGCCTGGCTGCTGGCAGGAATAGAAAATGAAATCCATACCAGCTCCTTGTTGGTTTGGGGCAGTGCGAGGATATCCTGAGAACTCTGGTCGATTCTCTCTCTTTGCAGGCCTGGGCTGGTGTGTGCTGGTTGGGATGTGAAAGTGGTTGAGCGTGCAGGTGGTCCTCCTCTGCGGGCGTTGATGTACTGGAGCGCCAGCTTGGCAGCCGCAAGACAGTCTGTAGGCTCATGCTCCTTCACCCAGGTCCTCACCTCCGGTGGGAGTATCTGAAGCATCTGCTCCAAGATGATGGCCTCTGCAATGTCCTCCTTGGTGTGCTGCTCTGACCGAATCCACCACCGGTAGAGACCTTTAAGGCGATGGTAGGTCTCGATGGGGCTCTCTTCAGACGGTACCACCATGGACCGGTACTGCTGTCGATACGTCTCTGGGGAGATGTCGAACTTTGTCAGCAATGCTTCTCTCAGGTCTCTATAGCAGTGGGCTCTCTCCTCATCCATTGCAGTATAGGCCTCCAATGCCTTCCCTGACAGCAGTGGAACGAGCCGGCATGCCCATTCCCTTTCTGGCCACCTCCACGTTTTGGCAATGCGCTCAAACTGCAATAAATAGTTCTCAATGTCCTCACCGCACTGGTACTGTGGCATTTGTGGCTCCGCATAGTGCCTCGACTCAGGCGTTGGCTGATCAGGCTGGCTATCGGAGTCTGATTGAGGAAAGGATTACCAACTGGAACAGAATCCGTAGGTCTCGAAGCTCTGCCAACAGGAACTCCTCTCGCCTTTGCTGCCCTGATAGAAAGTATTTCATCAGTGACAGTAGTTCTCCCCCTGGTTCACTGGTTGACCCTGAGGCCGTAGGAGCTGCTGGGGGAATCCAGGACCTGTCTTAATCATCGTCCTCCGTCTCCCATGCCCGCTCTGATTTGCCAGTTGCGTTCTCCTCCTGCTGCTGACGCTGGGAACGTAGTCCTGTGCGGTGCTTCGTAACGCGGGTTAGCTTTTTCCGACTAGCCATCCCACTTCTGACACCATATGTGACAGGGTTCCATTTGTCCTTTGAAACATAGGCTTAGTCGGTTGATTTAAGCTCCAAAACATTATTTATAACAGCAACAAAAAAAAGATATACTGTTGAAAGTAAACAGATAAAAGTGAACAGGTATAACTTAAATAAACAAAATCAAAGTTACCAAATAGGGTTGTCTATCACGCATGGAGTAAACACGAACACCCAACTCTGCTCATTGCCCAAAGAGTTTAAACCTAACAATAATCACTGTCTTCAGTGTCAGGTTCAGAAGAGTCTCCAAGGTTGTCCTCAGTCTCTGGTTGTAAATGTCTCTCTGAATCTGAGTTCCTCTCACTGTAAAATATTTCTCACAGATGAGAAGATTGATTTCTCTCGTGGGTGGATACTCATGTGGTGTTTTACATTTCCTCTCCGTCTAACTATTTTCTCACACAAAGAGCAGCCAAATGGGTTCTCTCCTACTCTACATCTTGAATCACTGACAGAGTCTTGTTATTTTTCTGAGAGTTTGAACCTGGTTCTCCGGTCTTCTTCCAATCAGCCCTGTCTCCAGTGTCAGGTTCTGAAGAGCCTGACAGACGACCAACACACGTATGGCTTTTGACCTGATGACCCTGTGTGAATCTTTTTTCACAGACACTGCAGCTGAATGGTTCTCTCCTGTGTGGATTCTAATGTGGCCCTTCAATGCTGAACTCTGGGCAAAGGTTCTCTTACAGACTGAGCAGCCGAATGGTTTCTCTCCTGTGTGGATTCTCATGTGGGCCATTAAATGTCCTCTCTGTTTAAAATATTTCTTACAGACTGCACAGCCAAATGTTTTCGCTCCTGCACTACGTCCTGAATCACTGAGAGGGTCTTGTTTATTTCTCTGAGAGTTTGAACCTGGTCCTCTGGTCTCCTTCCAATCTCCGCTGTCTTCAGTGTCAGGTTCTGAAGAGTCTCCAGTGTCAGGTTCAGAAGAGCCTCCAGGGTTGTCCTCAGTCTCTGGTTGTAAATGTCTCTCTGGATCTGAGCTCCTGGCTGGTTCTGGTCCTCCACAGTCCTCTCCATCAGCTTCTGTTTCCATGTGTTCAGTTTGTCTTTGATGAAGCTGAGAGGACTGAGGTTTCTCTTCATCATCTTCACTCTTCACAGGGACAGGAGTGAATGTGGACTTGGTGATATCAGCCTCCTCCAGCTCCTGAAGCTCTCCCTCCTGACTGCTCCAGAGTTCCTCCTGTTCCTCTTTAATGTGTGGGGGGGGCTCTGGGTCCTCCTGGTTTGGCATATGCTGGTTTTGATTTCCACCTTCCGTAAACAATTCCTCTCCCTGGTGATTGCTGTTGAATGTTTCACCACTGTGAAAAAATCTATGTTTCAAAAAGCTTAAATCATCGTCTTCTCTGTCTTCAGTGTCAGGTTCAGAAGAGTCTCCAGGGTTGTCCTCAGTCTCTGGTTGTAAATGTCTCTCTGGATCTGAGTTCCTGGCTGGTTCTGGTCCTCCACAGTCCCCTCCATCAGCTTCTGTTTCCATGTGTTCAGCTGAGCTGCTGGCCGGAGGCTCTGCCTCCCTGTTCTCCTTAGTTTGAGTTTCATGAAGCTGTGAGGACTTACGACCAACACACTTATGTATTTTGACCCGATTGCTGTGTCTGAATCTTTTGTCACAAACACTGCAGCTGAATGGTTTCTCTCCTGTGTGGATTCTAATGTGGGACATTAAATGTCCTCTCTGTTTAAAAGATTTCTTACAGACTGAGCAGCTGAATGGTCTCTCTCCTGCACTACGTCCTGAATCACTGACAGGGTCTTGTTTATTTCTCTGAGAGTTTGAAACTGGTTCTCTGGTCTCCTTCCAATCTCCAATGTCTTCAGTGTTAGGTTCTGAAGAGTCTCCAGTGTCAGGTTCAGAAGAGCCTCCAGGGTTGTCCTCAGTCTCTGGTTGTAAATGTCTCTCTGGATCTGAGTTCCTGGCTGGTTCTGGTCCTCCACAGTCCTCTCCATCAGCTTCTGTTTCCATGTGTTCAGCTGAGCTGCTGGCCGGAGGGTCTGCCTCCCTGTTCTCCTCACTTTGAGTTTGATGAAGCTGTGAGGACTTACGACCAACACACCTATGTCTTTTGACCTTATGGCTGTGTGTGAATCTTTTGCCACAAACACTGCAGCTAAATGGTTTCTCTCCTGTGTGGATTCTAATGTGGCCTTTTAAATCTCCTCTCTGTGCAAAAGATTTCTCACAGACTGAGCAGCTGAATTGTTTCTCTCCTGTGTGGATTCTCATATGGGCCATTAAATGTCCTGTCTGTTTAAAAGATTTCATACAGACTGAGCAGCTGAATGGTTTCTCTCCTGTGTGGATTCTCATATGGGCCATTAAAAGTCCTCTCCGATTAAAAGATTTCTTACAGACTGAGCAGCCAAATGTTTTCTCTCCTGCACTACGTCTTGAATAACTGACAGGGTCTTGTTTATTTCTCTGAGAGTTTGAACCTGGTTCTCTGGTCTCCTTCCAATCAGCACTGTCTCCAGTGTCAGGTTCAGAAGAGTCTCCAGGGTTGTCCACAGTCTCTGGTTGTAAATGTCCCTCTGGATCTGAGTTCCTGGCTGATTCTGGTCCTCCACAGTCCTCTCCATCAGCTTCTGTTTCCAGGTGTTCAGTTTGTCTTTGATGAAGCTGAGAGGACTGAGGTTTCTCGTCATCATCTTCACTCTTCACAGAGACAGGAGTGAATGTGGACTTTATGATATCAGCTTCCTCCAGCTCCTGAAGCTCTCCCTCCTGACTGATCCAGAGTTCCTCCTCTTCCTCTTTCATGTGTGGGGGGGGCTCTGGGTCCTCCTGGTTCGGCATATGCTGGTTTTGATTTCCACCTTCCGTAAACAATTCCTCTCCCTGGTGATTGCTGTTGAATATTTCACCACTGTGGACAAATGTATGTTTCAAAAAGCTTAAATCATCGTCTTCTCTGTCTTCAGTGTCAGGTTCAGAAGAGTCTCCAGGGTTAGGTTCAGAAGAGTCTCCAGGGTCGTCCTCAGTCTCTGGTTGTAAATGTCTCTCTGGATCTGAGTTCCTGGCTGGTTCTGGTCCTCCACAGTCCTCTCCATCAGCTTCTGTTTCCATGTGTTCAGCTGAGTTGCTGGCCAGAGGCTCTGCCTCTCTGTTCTCCTCAGTTTGAGTTTGATGAAGCTGTGAGGACTGATGACCAACACACTTATGTATTTTGACCTGATGACTGTGTGTGAATCGTTTGTCACAAACTCTGCAGCTGAATGGTTTCTCTCCTGTGTGGATTCTCATGTGGCCCTTTAATGCTGAACTCTGTGCAAAAGATTTCTTACAGACTGAGCAGCTGAATTGTTTCTCTCCTGCACTACGTCTTGAGCCAACACACTTATGGCTTTTGACATGACCACTCCTGGTGAATCTTTTGTCACAAACACTGCAGCTGAATGGTTTCTCTCCTGTGTGGATTCTTATGTGCTCCTTTAAATGACTACTCCGATTAAAAGATTTCTTACAGACTGAGCAGCTGAATGGTTTCTCTCCTGCACTTCGTCTTGAATCACTGACAGGGTCTTGTTTATTTCTCTGAGAGTTTGAACCTGGTTCTCTGGTCTTCTTCCAATCAGCACTGTCTTCAGTGTCAGGTTCAGAAGAGTCTCCAGGGTTGTCCTCAGTCTCTGGTTGTAAATGTCTCTCTGGATCTGAGCTCCGGGCTGGTTCTGGTCCTCCACAGTCCTCTCCATCAGCTTCTGTTTCCAGGTGTTCAGTTTGTCTTTGATGAAGCTGAGAGGACTGAGGTTTCTCTTCATCATCTTCACTCTTCACAGGGACAGGAGTGAATGTGGACTTGGTGATATCAACCTCCTCCAGCCCTTTAAACTGCTCTCCCTCCTCTTTAATGTGTGGGGGGGGCTCTGGGTCCTCCTGGTCCAGACTGGAGCTCCACTCCTGCTGCTCAGGGGGAACCTCTTCTTCAACCACCACCAGCTGCTGGACGTCTGCAGGAAACGGGAAACACATATTCATCAGAATCGGTTATATTTACCCAGTAGGTTTACACATACGAGACATTGGCTTTAGTATATGTGGTGCATAACAAGACGGAAAGAAGCATCTTAGACAAACTAAATAAAATACAAATAGGATTGTTAGGACAGCTATTTAAAAAAAACTATTTTAAAACTACTATAACCAATTAACAATATTTACATGTGACAAATACTATACACTTTATTTAAAGTGGAGAACTGTGCTGATTTAAAAGAGGAAGTGTGCAGAACAGATGTGCAGCATGTGCAGGATTTACAATTGTCAAAAGAACAAGGTGTTGTTGACATGATGACTAAAGGTCCCATGTCATGGCCATTTCTACTGATCATAGTTCCATTGTTGAGGTCTACTAGGATAGATTTACATTGTTCAATGTTCCAAACTCACATCGGTTCCTCAAACAGCATCTCTGTATAGTCTGTGTATTCACTCTGTCCTAAAGGCCTTGTTGGAGCTCCTGCGGAGTATTGCGGCTGAGAAAAGATAAGGCTGGATGAGTGTGTGTGTGAGGATCAATCCGCGGAGCTGTTACGTCACTATACCCAATGCGTCCGTTACCCAAGAAGAAGAAAAATGGAAAAAGATAAATCTCCAACGAGGCGTTCTGGGGCAGCACAGACAGGTCTTTTCTGTGTTAGAGTTTTACTCCCTACAGGGTGTACTTTGAGGGTTTGTGACTCTGCAGACCGTTTACATGCAGAAAAACCTTCATAACACACAAGGGGACGGGTGAGAACAAGAAGAGCATGACATGGGACCTTTAAAGTAATGTTATTAGGGGCTGGATAAAAGCCACTGGAAGAGGAAAGACTCCACAGCAGTGGCTGGGGAGTCACAGAGTGATGGGGGCGGGTTGGGCTGCGTTCTTCCTGAAGCCCAAAACCAGCTCACTGTCTTGAGAGCGTTGAGCTCCAGGTTACAAGATCATCACGTGCTCAGCAGCTGCAGTGTAGATATGGTCATGAAAAACTGAAGTCCTCCTCCAACAGGGCAACATGAATATATATAGGACATAAACAAATAGAACGGATGAAATAGTGCAAGAGAATGTTTTGAGATGTGCAAGTTAATACAAATGAAATAGAAAATAGTGCAATAATAGCTTGGATTTATATAGCGCCTTTCATGAGACCCAAGGTCGCTTTACAAAGAAGAACAGGGGAAAACAAACAAACAAACGGCAGTCAGACAGACAAACAAAACAACAAATAGATTAGGGCCAAGGGCCTTAGCAAACAGACGGGTCTTGAGGGCCCTTTGAAGGCGTCAAGCATGGGGATGTTGCGGATCTCCGCAGGGAGAGCGTTCCAGAGGGGGGGGGGGCTGCCACACTGAAGGCTCTGTCTCCGAAGGTTGGCAGTTTGGTGCGGGGGGTGGTAAGCAGGCCGGAGTCTGAAGACCGCAGGTTCCGGGGTGGGGCATGTGGGCGGAGGATGTCCGATAGGTACTGGGGGGCATGGGCATGGAGGGACTTGTAGGTGAGGAGGACTTTGTATGTTATGCGGGACTTGACCGGCAGCCAGTGGAAGTGGATGAGGGTCGGAGTGATGTGCTGCTACGGCTTTGTATGTGAGAGTACCCAACAGAACAGTTTGGAACATACTGGAACCTGTACTGCAAACAGGACACCATTGTCAAGAAGAGTCTATATAAGTAAATAGAATATGATGTATAGATAAATAAAGGCCGGGCTTGCCACGGAGCCCGGCCGGGCACAGCCCGAAAAGGCAACATGGGCAACACCTCCGCTTCTCCGTCCCACCACCTACGGGAAACAGCGATGGGGTCGGGTGCGCTGCCAGAAGGGTGGCAGTGAAAGCAGAGGGTCTCGACGGACCAGACCCGGGCGACAGAAGCTGGCTTTGGGGACGTGGAGCGCCACCTCTCTGGGGGGGAAGGAGCCGGAGCTTGTGCGGGAGGTGGAGCGTTACCAGTTGGATCTGGTTGGGCTCACCTCTACGCACAGCGTCGGCTCTGGAACCTTACTTCTGGATAGGGGTTGGTCTCTATTCTTCTCCGGAGTTGCTCAAGGTGTGAGGCGCCGGGCGGGTGTGGGGATACTCACAAGTCCCTGGTTGGGTGCTTCGTTGTTGGAGTTTACCAATCATCTCCCCTCCATCAGCTGATGATTTCTATTCGCCTCACTTTATGAGCTTCACTTGCACCGCAGAGTTTGCCACGCCACAAATAAATGGTGCCAATCTTCAGTCAGATGTGACTGTGTACATTTGTAGTAAGAATAACGGACAAAAGATGTGGAAATATCATATGAGGAAATATGAACCAGAAGTTATCAAAGTTGAACCATCAGAAATGTTTTTAATAACATTTGGTAAAAAAGAGAGAGTTCAAAGAGAGAGTTAGTAAAGAGGGAACAGACCTGCTCTGTGGATCTGAAGCTGAGGCTGTAAAACAGCGTCCAGTAGTTTCCGGTGTCTCTCGTTCTCCTGTTTTGAACGAGACAGTTCCTCCTCGTACTCTGCTATCGTTCTTTCAAACAGAACAAAGATGTCTTCAGCAGCCTCAGTGAGTCGCTGCTTCACCAACGAGAGCAGCACAACACTCATGTTTACTAAATCAGCACTTCCTGTTTCTTTCACTCTGTGTTGCAAGCGTGTTACCAGCTAGCATGCTAAGCTAGCTTCTAGAGTTGCTAGTTTCTCTGAAGCTTCAGTCTCTGTTCAACACACTGTTTCTCTGAAGCTTCCTGAGCTGCTGTTCAGCTGGACGGCAGGAAGCAGAGGTTTGGGAGGATGATGTCCCTGATGCTGTTTAGATTCCTCCAGCACCACGGGGGGTCCTGTGTGGATGGCAGCTCCTTCCTCAGCAGATCCAGTTCTCCAGAAATGTCCTAATCAGAGAAACAAGAGAAAAAGAACAACATGTATTAAGCTCATTCCTCTCTCCTCCGTTGTCACCAACCTCGGTGTGAGGTTTGACCCCACTCTGTCTTTCCAAGCCCACATCAAACACATCACCAAGACCTCCTTCTTTCACCTGGAAGACAGTTCCCGACTGAAGCCCTCACTCTCAACTGATGACATCAAAAAACTGGTTCATGCACTCGTCTTCTCGAGACTAGACTATTGCAATGCACTCCTCTCCGGTCTCCCAGCCAAATCCATCAACCGCCTGCAACTTGTCCAGAACAGCACAGAGTTCTCACCGGTACAAAAAGGTCAGCACACATAACCCCCATACTTGCACAACTAGACTGGCTCCCAGTCCACTACAGGATCCAGTTCAAGGTTCTGCTCCTCACGTACAGAGCCCTGAATGGACAAAGCCCAAAATACCTCTGTGACCTCATCCGTACCCAGACATCTACCCGCTCTCTCCGCTCCAGCCACGCTCCTCTTCTCTACATCCCCCGCACACGTCTCCGAACAATGGGAGACCGAGCCTTCCGCTCATTCGCCCCGCGCCTCTGGACCTCCCTCCCAGATCAGCTGAGATCTGCCCCTTCCACCGAGGTCTTCAAAACCGGCCTTAAGACCCTCTTCTTTCGGCAGGCCTTCCAATAAACTGTGAGCACGGTACACCTGGAGTACTGCCATTTTTATCGCTATCTCCGACTTTTATTTTTGTACTCCATTTTATATTTTGATTTCTTATTAATATTATTACAATTATTTGTTTAATCTCTCAAAGCGTATCAGTATCCCTTGTTGTGAAGCACTTCGAGATTTGTCTTGGCAGATGAGAAGCGCTATATAAATTAAATATATTATTATTATTATCTTATTAACAAATGATGATTGCAAAAGGATGATCATGAAAATGTCTAAATAGATAGACATTTTTAAAAACAATTCAGAGACATGTTTTGGATAGATCTATACAAATCATGTCTCTGAAGTGTTTTGCTCAAAATACCAAACAGACCCTTTGTAGCCAAAATACATTCGACTGCAAAAGAAATGTTTTTTACCGTTTTCCCCCAAAAAGAATTACATTTGTCTTTTTTTTTTATTGTATTTCACAATGACAGGAAATCATATTAAAATTACAAGAATAAACGGTTCATTGAAATGTGTCATGTATTTTAAGAAAATAAAAACGGTATAAATGGAATACATTAAATATCTGTTTTTAGCAGCTTTTAAAGTGCACCTACCTATTTTAGACAACTCACTCTTAACCCTAGATTCCGCCGCGTTACGGCTGTGCCGCGGCCACTCATTAGCCGCGTTCACACCGCGTACTCTGCAGTACTTAGTGCCCCGGCACTTATTACCCCAGGGCACTAAGTACCAATCGCGTTCACACCGGAGTACTTTTCCCTGAGGGAAGATTACGCATATGAGCCGCTGACGTCACTTCGTCTTCATCTGCTTTGGGTTTACTGGCAGGCTGCAAACAACTTCACGGCGTATACTGCCGCCCGGAGTCCCAGAACTGGGGCACTTTTTCCCCCCAGGAGAGTACCACCTCTCTAGCAGGCACTAAAGATGGGGGTAAAAGTTCCCAGCACTAAGTACTCTTTTTGGTGTGAACGCAGTTTTGTACCTGCTGTGCCCAGAGTAAAATGCTTTTGTGAGCACACACTAAAGGCGATCAGGCAACATCAGTGTGATTTTGGTGACGGTGTGACTCTCCTGGACAAAGTTGTAGGGGGGGTGCCATATCTGGCAGGAGAAATACCTGCTCTGCTGAACATGTTATGGAGAGAACAGTGCACATCTTCCCTATTGACACCAGGAAAAACCTAGTCTAAAATAAGGCACATTGATAGTGTGATATAGGCACAGATATAAGATCAATAATACACTATTTTAGGGCACCTTTCAAAACATCCAATGTCACTTTAAAATAAAAAATAAAACATGAGTGGCATTACAATACAAACATGTGTTGAGTAGGAAACCACAGAGGAACATTACATTCAAAGGAGCAATTCAAGCGAGTGAAGCCAGTTTGAACAAATGATCTTTTAGGCTTGATTGAAAATAACAGTGTCTGACATTATCATATATGTTGTATCATTACTTATCATTGCTTACTATTCATGGTTATCAAGTATCAGACACTTAAACAACAGAGAAGGTTTTAAGAAATAGGACTATACTGACAAATGACATCTTATCCTGTCATTGTCTGTTCTGTGGGAAGGAGGAACATAGCAGAGTGGGACTGCACTCAAAAACGGAAGTTTGTTCCAATACGAAGATTGTGTCCTTAAAACGAGCTTTTATTCAGCCGTTTAATCTGATGGGAAATATATCATTCAAAAGAGAGAAAAAAGATTATTAAACTAGACCAGAGGTCTGCAACCCTTTTGACCAAAAGAGCCATTTTGCTCCTTTTTCCAAAAAATGTTTTGGTCTGGAGCCGCAAAACATATTTCATAGTTTTTTATCGTTATATCAGACAAAAAATACAGTTTATTTGCATTTATTAGGCTATTTATTACATGATATAAAACTCTTAACCTCTAATAAGAAACCAAGAACTCTTATAAGGAATATTACAAATAATACACAGGCCTACTTTAAAATAAATTAAACACAGCACTTGGAGAGTCCTCTGCATTTAAATATTATTAAAATGGGCCCACTTTGAAATAAATAAAACATATAGCTGCACCCTAAAAAGAGTTAAAGGTAGGGAGGTAAGAACGGAGAAACCAGCTCGAGTGCGCTGGAATTTGAAAATACACAACTGGAAACAATCTGCCTCTTCCTTCAGACTTCCTCACAGAGTCCCTCCTCCAACACACACGAACGTGCACATGACCAATGAGGGCACGAGATCAGTCTGTGCACGGATGGAAGGCTGACAGGCAGGTAGGCCATCCAGTTACTTTAGCCGGGCCGGCTCAGATGATAGGTCGTGCTTTTTACAGTACTACGGCTTCCACTGATGACATTTTTGTATGTATTTATTGTCAAAGCATTTAATGTATTCATTGCTATCGGGACGTTAAGAGCATTCCATGGAATATAACAAAGTGTTTCTGAAATAAATGACATACCCCATTGAATTATGACTGACGATCGTCAGCTGTCTTCCTCTCCCTCGTAAAGGCTGCACCACCGTTGACAACGTCTCTCCACATATCAGACATACCGGTAAACCAGCATCGTTTGCTGTGAAAGCAGATAACTCTGTCCACGCAGAATTAAATCCTGTGTTCCTCCGGTACTTTTCTTTGATGTATCCATAGTTCGCTCATCGAGCCGGGGGTCAGGTTATTCGCCTCCAAGAAAAGGCGCTAGCGCGGGACCGGAGCAGGATGCGACGCATATTTTAGTTGATCTAATTAAAACCGTTTTGTTTTTTATTTATGTGTCACAGTATCACCTCAAAATACAACATACGAAACATTTTCAACCGTGCAACAAAATATAAATAGTCCTACAAATACTCGTAGCCCGTGAACTAGACGAACGCTCATTACACCTTTGCAAGTCCCCGCGAACAGGGCTTCAATAGGCGCGTTCACACCGCAGTACTTTTCCCACTTTAGTTCCGAAATGTTGCGTTCACACCAAAAAGAGCCGGAACTCAAATTAGTTCATGAGAACCTTTTCACCCCCTTTTCCGTCCCTGCTAGAGAGCAGGGACTTTCGTGGGAGAAAAAGGTTCCTATGTCTGATTGGCTGGGCGGATTGCAAACCACGCGCCCCGTAAAACTCTCAAAAATTGTTTTGAAGCCGCCATTTTATTATCCTCGCATTAGCATTAGCCCAGCGCAGAAACGCAGAGAGACTAACTTATGGCAACACAAAATAAAACATGGGAGCATGGAGATGAGGAGGTGTTGGCGTTCTGGCGATTTACTCTGAAGGCTTCAGTAGAAGCTGCTGGGACTCCCAGCAGCTTCTACTGAAGCCTTCCCCAACTCCGGGGACTTCCGGCCGGGGACTTTGGGCGGCAGTTTACGCCGTGAAGTGGTTTGCAGCCTGCCAGTAAACCCAAAGCAGAAGAAGAAGAAGTGACGTCAGCGGCTTCATTAGGCTAATCCTCCCCCAGGGACTTTTTCTAGTGTGAACGCGATCTGTACTTAGTCATGAACCTTTGTGGGAAAAGTACTGCGGTGTGAATGCGCCTAATCTACGGCAAGCCTTCAACCTAGGCAAGGCAAGTTTATTTATATAGCACTTTTCAACACAAGGCAATTCAAAGTGCTTTAGAAAAAATGAAAGACATTAAGAAATGGCATTTAAAACCAGTCATTAAAAAGAAAAGCTAATAAAATAAACATTAAAAGAAAAAGTACATGGATAAAAGTTACAGTGCAGTTTAAGATGTGAATGGTTCAATTAAAAGCAGCGACAAAAAGAAAAGTCTTCCTGCTGGATTTAAAAGTAGTCGGAGTTGCAGCGGACCTGCAGGTTTCTGGGAGTTTGTTCCAGATATTTGGAGCATAATAACTGAACGCTGCTTCTCCATGTTTAGTTCTGACTCTGGGGACAGGAAGCTGACCAGTCCCTGAAGACCTGAGAGATGTCTCTGGGGACAGGAAGCTGACCAGTCCCTGAAGACCTGAGAGATCTGGATGGTTCATAGTTTAGCAGGAGGTCAGAGATGTATTTTGGGCCTAAACCATTCAGTGCTTTATAAACCAGCAGCAGTGTTTAGAAATCTATTCTTTGACACACAGGAAGCCAGTGTGAAGACTTCAGAACAGGAGTGATGTGATCCTCTTTCTTAGTGTCAGTGAGGACTCGAGCAGCGGCGTTCTGAATCAGCTGCAGCTTTCTACGGAACAACACCGGCAATAGGTATGTATTGTTATATCAAAACTGTCTCTCCTGATTGAAAGTTAAACCCTCACATGTATCAGTTATTAAAGTAAGTTCTTCTTCTTTAGTGTGTATTGGCGGTTGGCAAACCAACTTGTAGGTGCATTACGGCCACCAACTGGACTGGAGTGTGGACAAGAGACTATGCAGACAACAATAAACAAAACAAAGAACCAAAATTCTAGATTATTTTAAATGTATCAATTTCTCTTAGAAACGTAATAACCTCACAATACATACTGCCTGCTGTTTCCCCTAACAGCCCTGATAGCGACAAGTCATGGAATGTTGCTTTCTCCAGTGTCTGGAAAAGCACATTTCTCCGAGTACTATATTTCCTGCAAAGCAGTAAAACATGCTCAGCAGTTTCTGGCTGGCTGCAGTGTACACACTTTCCGGTTGGATGCTTTCCTGTTATACTTAAAGTATGATTGAGACCTGTATGACCTATTCTCATCCCAGAAATAACATTTATTTTCCTCCCTTCTTTAAACCCTACCTTCCTTCCATCCCCCACATACCTTTGCATTTTATTAAAGTAAGTTAAACCCGATACTCACATTTATCAGTTACTCCTCACGTGCTGCTTTCTCTCTGAGACAGGACCGACATTTTGTTTGTTTCCTCGTCACCAGCGCGCATTGCATCCTGGGATACGGTGGGCTGCGAGGAAGAGGACTCTTCAAAAGAAGAAAGCCGCTCTCCAACCCGCCCCTCCCCCCTCTCTTCTGTCTGTCCCAGAATCAGAAGTCCTTTATTGGTCCCACAGAGGGACATTACCATGGTTACAGCAACAGTGGAGATAGATGCTGCTCCCAGACCGTAGTGGAGGAATACAGGGGAGGACTCTCTGCAGTCTTCCCGGACTGAAGCACCAGGCTTCGGCTTCAATAACCCACTCTGAAATGAGGCAGACAGGCAGGCGGTTCCTTGGGAGGCCGCTGTGTTTCCTCAGGACTTTGTTATACAGCTAACTGGAGACAGACTGATCACTGCTGCTCCTCCCGCTCTCTTCCGGACACACTCTACGCTCGCTCACTCTCGCTCTACACATGCACGCGCAACACCTCCCTCTCTCTCTTAAAGGGATAGGCGACCCCACTCTGCATCACCCTGCTATTATAAGATAGAGAGATAGATAGAGAGATATTAGTGTTAGAAATGAAAATCAATGTTGATATGGCGTAATTTGAATTCAATTTAACTATTTCATTAAAATCAGTTTTATTCTGAAAAACTGGAAGTTAACTATTAACCGGAAGTTAACTATTAACTTAATACTTTTATTCTGAAAATTCTTCACTTTCGGTTAGCATTAGCATGTGGCAAAATGCTACGTTTTCAAACCGTGAATCGAAGGTGAAATGACATGTGATGTTGTACACTGAGCACACTGGGATTAGCACTCATTTATTTCCGCTGAATAACGTTTATCAGGGAATGTTTAAATAACCACAGACACCAGAATGATGTAATTTAGCAACAGCATGGGGGGGGGGGGAGCAGCCACTCGCACATTTCATTTGTACACCACTGCATCTTTTGCTTAATTAAATGCTGTTAACTTTTATAAGCTTCCCTTGACTCTTTTCAGTCTCACCTGCCTTTCAGTCTCACCTGCCTTCAGGGTTCTAGAATACGCATTCTTCTTCTCGCCTACAAAGCCCTTAATGGGCAGGCGCCATCTTACCTTGAATAACTCATTACCCTACTGTCCTGCATTGCGTTCCAAGAATGCATTCTTGGGTTGTTGGTTGTTCCTAGAGTCTTGTTAGAAATTAAAATCAATGTTTTTAATGGCATAAAGTACCTTAAACATACCGTCAGTTTAAATGCAGTGTTATACTGAAAAACCAGAAGTTATTGTGCACAACCTGAAGTTGTTAAGCTTTTATTCTGAAAATCTTTCATCTCCGGTTAGCATTTAGCATGAGGCTAATATACCATTTACTATATATAGAGGTGAATTTAGCAGCGAGATGATATGATGTTGCACACCGAAACCTACTGATTTAAACACTACAACTATAGACGTCGAGATATTATTATTGTTGAATATTAAATGAAGGTACAGTTTATTTGAGTACGTTATTGTTTACAAATGTGGGTAGCATGTGACAACATCCGGAACGAACGGGAGCCAATTGCCGTGAAGTATTTCCTGTATTTTTTGGAGTATTGATTACAGCGTTTAGAATGTGTTAAATGAAAAGTCATGAAAGAGTTAAGGAGGAAAAAAGGCGTGTTTAGTTATATATTGAATGTACAATGTCTGTATCGCCATATTTTTAATTAAAGTACCAATTTGAACTTTCACAGAGACTCAATTAGTCTCCTTTTTTAAAGCTTCTCTCCTGGACGCAAGAATAACCAACACAGATAACAGTCTCTAAAGTACAATGGGAGCCAGAGCCTTTTCTTATCAAGCTCCACTTTGTGGAATCAGCTTCCAGTTTGTGTTCGGGCGGCAGACACCCTATCCGTTTTCAAGAGTGCGCTTAAGACCTTCCTTTTTGATAAAGCTTATAGTTAGGGCCAGTGTTGGGTGTAACGCGTTACAAAAGTAACGGAGTTACAGTAATATATTACTTTTTGCTGTAACGAAGTAATGTAACGCATTACTAATGAAATTTGGGTAATATATTACCCGTTACAATTCTCAGTAACGCAGTTACAACACATTTTAACCCGAAATTCACAAATATCGCGAGACATTCCGACATCAGAGAAAAAATGTGCGGGTAGATTAATAAACCTGATGCATTGTTTACTATTGGGTTAAGATGGCGGGAGGAACTTTTGAGCGATGGGTGTTCTCACATTATTATCAGTTCATTAGAGAAAAAGAGAAAAACATAATAGTCAAGTGCAATCTATGTTCGTCGGCAGCAAAGGAATTGTCTACATCAAGAAATAGCACTAGCAACTTAAAGAAACACCTGGACCGGTGCCACGCTAACACTAAGTTAGTCGAGAGATCTGCCGGCTCGGAGAAAAGAAAACATACAGAAGACGTGAGTGTGGGCACGCTGAAGCAACACAAGTTAACATTCTCTCGGCCTTCTATGATTCTGGAACCCCGAGAAGTTAAGAGACTGGTGGCAGAGTATGTTGTGGAAGACATGCAATCTCTGTCATCTGTGGAGTCGCCGGCATTTAGAAAACTTGTCAGCAAAATCCCTGTCAACACCACCAATGACAAGGTAAGCTAACGTTGCAATAGAGACTTTTTAATACAGTAGGTTACTGGGCCATGCCGAGGCTGTACTACCATGTTAGCGACCAGCGACGTAATTGTAATGTTGTTCTTTTGTGTGTGTGTGTGTGTGTGTGTGCGCGCGCATGCGTGTGTCTTGACTCGCATTTTATTCCACTCGCTTTGTACATGGTTAGCTTGAGTGTGAGGACCCCAGGAAGAATAGCCAATGCTCATGCTAGTGCTAATGGGGATCCTAATAAAGACATAAATACATTAGCTTAAATGTTATACTGCTGCCTGGTGGTAAAAAGATGTATTGCCTATACATAAGCACCTATCATTACAGTAATGTTACCGGTATCCAAATATTATTTAGCCCAGTTATAAATGGAGCATTAGTTTATTATCTAGCATGACTTTAATATCTCTATCTTCTTAATTTTCAGCAAGTGTTGCCAGATAGAAAGACATTTGCCAAAGAGTTGGATAAAGAATATGTTATCATGGAAAAGGAGCTGAGGAAAACTATCGATGCCCAGGATTATGTGTCAACAACAGCAGACATATGGAGTGCTAACAACAAAAGTTTCTTGGGGGTGACTGTGCATTGGATCGATGCAGATACCTTGAAACGAAAGAAGGCTGCGATCGCTTGTAGAAGATTTAGGGGTCGACACACGTACGACGCAATAGCAACAGAGCTGGAAGACATTTTCTCTCAATATGGACTTACCAACGATAAAGTGACTGCATGTGTGACGGACAACGGGAGTAACTTTGTGAAGGCGTTCAAGGAGCATCAGCAGCGGCAAGTGGAGTCCGATGAGGAGGAGGAGGAGGATGAGGTGGATGGCGATGGAGAGGCAGACTTTACAGACCTTCACAGTGTGCTTGCCGCCGCCAAAGATGATAATGCCCGGGACGGGCTATGTATACTGCCTCCCCATCATAGATGCGCAGCCCATACACTTAATCTAATTGCGAACAATGAGGTTGATAAATGGCTGTCATCTAACGTAGAATCTAGGGCTGTGTATCGTAGTGCTACAGCCAAATGTTCAGCGTTGTGGACGAAGGCCAGCCGCTCCACAGTCGCATCAGAGTTCCTGGAAGAGGTCAGTGGTAGAAAGTTGATTGTCCCCACAGTAACAAGGTGGAACTCATACTTTGACGCCTATTCTCGGATCACAGAAATGCCCCTCACTGACATCAATAATATCTGCACACAATTTCAAATGAAATGTATGAACGACAGGGAATACCAGTTTCTCAAGGAATACTGTTCCATTATGAAGCCTTTCACAGTTGCACTGGACATCTTACAGGGTGAGGACACTTGTTTTTATGGAACGCTTCAACCAACACTAGAAGTTCTCATGGGAAAAATATTAGCAATGAAAACTGGCCTATCAGCAATGACCACTGGGCTGCCTGAAGTTATTGTGGGAGCAATCAAAACCCGATTTGCCGCAATAATTGACTCCAAGGAAGCGCTGCTTGCTGCTGTCTCACTGCCCAAGTTTAAGCTGCGTTGGGTAAAAGAAGAAGCCAGAAGAGACCATATCAAGATACTCCTCATGTCAGAGTGTCGTTCCCTAACAACACAAGAGCCTGCAGCCCTCATGCCCGATGTCCCTCAACCTGCTGCTGTTGCCTCCAGCGAGGAGGATTGTTTTGCCTTTGACTTACAGCCCGTTACCACAGCTGATGCGCCCATGTCTGTGGAAACAGAGGTAATGTCTTATTTCAATTCTGCCCCTACGATGGAAAGTCTGCACCAGTTTCCAAGAATTAAAAAAATTGCACTCCGCTGTAATGCCCCAACGCCATCCAGTGCACCAGTAGAAAGACTTTTCAGTCTTGGAAATCTTGTGCTTACCCCAAAACGCAACCGTCTCGGTGATGGACGCTTTCAACGCCTTCTCCTGATGCGCTTCAACCGTCATTTCAGTCAAGGCGGTAGTGGAATAGGCCAGCCCCCCACCATAGAACAATAAGTAGGCTGTAGGTCAAGGCTTTAAGGGCTTTCATACTTAAATGTATTTTACGAGCCTTAATTGGCTGTATTCTACCTCTGTTTTGGCAGTAACAGGTTTCCTGTTTATTTTTTTATTTTCAATATTCCAATGTGTGTGTTAAATATAGTGGAGCTTCATTTGTGTTGTGAAGTATTTCCTACGAGGCCTTTTTATGTATTTAGATTTGACCAGACTTTGTTTGGGAGCCTAGGCGTTGTTTGGCAAATAGCAGGGCTCCTATGTTTGGCCTACGTTGCATTTAGTAGCAATCTTAAGCAATGTTTGGCTTACATGTTAATAGTGTTGGACTGAAAATGGCTGAGCCGTAAGCTATTCCTTGAGGCCTAATCCTTTTCATATTTTTGATAAAGCTTCTTCTTTGTCCACTCAATACATTCAAACTTCTTGTGCTTGGAACTTGAATTAAATAAAAGAAAGTAACAAAAAGAAAAATATATTGCACACCTTGTCATTTCATAATGTTATAGATTTCATTATAGTGAGCTCTAGCTCTATTGTATTTAATATATATAGGCCTAGACTTATAAATATTTACAGTATCTCTACCATAACTGACCGGACTTTGATCCTTTGTCTGCTTTAAATAGGTTTATAAGTTGTTAGTAGCCTTAAGGGCCTACACAGTTGTTATGCTGCTAAACCACATTGCCCTTCACTGGATGTATAATGAGCTGCACTAAACTACATTTTAGCATTTAAAATACCTAGCCATTCTTTTGCGGTTATTTTGGTGAAAGTAACTAAAAAAGTAACTAAAGTAGTGTAACTCATTACATTTCAGAGACAGTAATTTTGTAATGTAACTTATTACTTTCAAAAGAGAGTAATAAGTAATATGTAATATATTACATTTTGGAAGTAACTTGCCCAACACTGGTTAGGGCTGATTAGATTCAGCCCCTAGTTTTGCTGATATAGGCTTAGTTTGTCGGGGGACATCTTGCTTCTTCCTTCTCTCTGTCTGTACCTGTGTCCTCTCATGTTCCATTAACCCAGCTTCCCCACATGTCTTTCTTTTTGGTGTCTATATACGCTGGGATCCGGAGTCATGGATGATCCTGCGGTCCTGAGTCCTGGATCGCGAGCGCTGGATCTTGAGTCGTGGCTGTGGTCCTGGATCATCGGTCCTGGATGGATATCCTCGTGGATTCATCTTCCTATTATACACACATGCATTTCCAAACATCTGGACTACCTATGTTGCAAATGTATTATCTTTTCAATTTACACACGGCATCTATTGCACGTCTGTCCGTCCTGGGAGAGGGATCCCTCCTCTGTTGCTCTCCCTGAGGTTTCTCCATGTTCCCTTTAAACTGTGGGTTTTCTCCGGAAGTTTTTCCTTGTACGATGTGAGGGTCTAAGGACAGAGGGTCTAAGGACAGAGGGTCTAAGGACAGAGGGTCGAAGGACAGAGGGTCTGAGGACAGAGGTTCTAAGGACAGAGGGTCTGAGGACAGAGGGTCTGAGGACAGAGGGTCTAAGGACAGAGGGTCTGAGGACAGAGGGTCTAAGGAAAGAGGGTCTGAGGACAGAGGGTCTGAGGACAGAGGGTCTAAGGACAGAGGGTCTGAGGACAGAGGGTCTAAGGCAGGCCCGGACTGGCCATCGGGAGGACCGGGAGGTTTCCCGATGGCCTGGCCTGTTAAGTGGCCTGCTGGCCTGGCGATTTTCCTTTTTTTTAATGTATTGTGAACGCAACGCTGCGCAAATGTGGGTCTGCCTCACACAGGGTGCTGTCTGTCCACACATGATGTGGCCTGCCGACAGGGCTGTCCCTCCCTACAGGCTGATCACACACACTGCGTGGGGCCTCACCTCGCGGAGGGGGTCTCACCTCGCGGAGGGGGCCTCACCTCGCGGAGGGAGCCTCATCTCGCGGAGGGAGTCTCATCTTGCGGAGGGAGCCGCAAATACGGCGCACCTATGCGCTTATGCGGCGCATAGTGTGGCGCGGCACGGTTGCGAGGCTCAAACTGTTTGGTCACCATTTATGTAAACCCATATTTCCATTTGAGGGGGGAGTGATTAGTAAAATACGCATGAATAAAAAGAAAGAAGGTAAGATACACTTGTAAAACTTGTTGAGAGCTAAAACTAGTCTTTGCTGCTGCCTCAAAGAGGAGCAGGGAGGAGAGGAGGGAGACAGGGGAGGCTGATTCAGGAGTACAGACACACTCACAACTATAAATGAACCAAAAATAAATAAATAAACAACTTTCAGTGTTTTTCATATGTTATTGGTTATGGCCATGATTTTATGATTATTGAAATGTATACAGTTCTGTTTCATATGGGTGTTCCAGGTGTAGTCTCTTTATTTTCCCCTCAAAATACACCAGGTTGATGCATTAAACTCCAGCATTTTAAAATAAATCTTACTGGGGGGCATGCCCCCAGACCCCCCTAGAGGATTTGAGGTCCACCCCCACTTAAAATATGTTCACATGGATAGGTTCCCAAATACATTTGCATATTTTTTTAAATAGTAACCCCTGTCCATATGTTTATTATTGGGTAGATTTAAACTATAGAGCTATCACTATGGGCAGCTACACTGTAAATATTTACAAATAAATCCAGCAGAATGGCAACTGGTAGTGGCCTGGCTGGGTGTATAATTCCCGGCCTGACTTATTGTCCCAGTCCGGCCCTGGTCTAAGGACAGAGGGTGTCGTATTGTCATACTGATATTCTGTACACACTGTGAAGACCACTGAGACAAATGTAACATTTGTGATATTGGGCTATAAATAAACATTGATCCTCTTTCTTAGTGTCAGTGAGGAACCAGTGTAAAGACCTCAGAACTGGACTGATCCTCTTTCTTAGTGTCAGAGAGGAACCAGTGTAAAGACCTCAGAACTGGACTGATCCTCTTTCTTAGTGTCAGTGAGGAACCAGTGTAAAGACCTCAGAACTGGACTGATCCTCTTTCTTAGTGTCAGTGAGGAACCAGTGTAAAGACCTCAGAACTGGACTGATCCTCTTTCTTAGTGTCAGTGAGGAACCAGTGTAAAGACTTCAGAACTGGACTGATCCACTTTCTTAGTGTCAGAGAGGAACCAGTGTAAAGACTTCAGAACTGGACTGATCCTCTTTCTTAGTGTCAGAGAGGAACCAGTGTAAAGACTTCAGAACTGGACTGATCCTCTTTCTTAGTGTCAGAGAGGAACCAGTGTAAAGACCTCAGAACTGGACTGATCCTCTTTCTTAGTGTCAGTGAGGAACCAGTGTAAAGACCTCAGAACTGGACTGATCCTCTTTCTTAGTGTCAGTGAGGAACCAGTGTAAAGACCTCAGAACTGGACTGATCCTCTTTCTTAGTGTCAGTGAGGAACCAGTGTAAAGACTTCAGAACTGGACTGATCCACTTTCTTAGTGTCAGTGAGGAACCAGTGTAAAGACCTCAGAACTGGACTGATCCTCTTTCTTAGTGTCAGTGAGGAACCAGTGTAAAGACTTCAGAACTGGACTGATCCTCTTTCTTAGTGTCAGTGAGGAACCAGTGTAAAGACCTCAGAACTGGCCTATTCCTCTTTCTTAGTGTCAGAGAGGAACCAGTGTAAAGACCTCAGAACTGGCCTATTCCTCTTTCTTAGTGTCAGTGAGGAACCAGTGTAAAGACCTCAGAACTGGCCTATTCCTCTTTCTTAGTGTCAGAGAGGAACCAGTGTAAAGACCTCAGAACTGGCCTATTCCTCTTTCTTAGTGTCAGTGAGGAACCAGTGTAAAGACTTCAGAACTGGACTGATCCACTTTCTTAGTGTCAGTGAGGAACCAGTGTAAAGACTTCAGAACTGGACTGATCCTCTTTCTTAGTGTCAGTGAGGAACCAGTGTAAAGACTTCAGAACTGGACTGATCCTCTTTCTTAGTGTCAGTGAGGAACCAGTGTAAAGACCTCAGAACTGGACTGATCCTCTTTCTTAGTGTCAGTGAGGAACCAGTGTAAAGACCTCAGAACTGGACTGATCCTCTTTCTTAGTGTCAGTGAGGAACCAGTGTAAAGACTTCAGAACTGGACTGATCCTCTTTCTTAGTGTCAGTGAGGAACCAGTGTAAAGACCTCAGAACTGGACTGATCCACTTTCTTAGTGTCAGTGAGGAACCAGTGTAAAGACCTCAGAACTGGACTGATCCTCTTTCTTAGTGTCAGTGAGGAACCAGTGTAAAGACTTCAGAACTGGACTGATCCTCTTTCTTAGTGTCAGTGAGGAACCAGTGTAAAGACCTCAGAACTGGACTGATCCTCTTTCTTAGTGTCAGAGAGGAAGCAGTGTAAAGACCTCAGAACTGGACTGATCCTATTTCTTAGTGTTAGTGAGGAACCAGTGTAAAGACCTCAGAACTGGACTGATCCTCTTTCTTAGTGTTAGTGAGGAACCAGTGTAAAGACCTCAGAACTGGACTGATCCACTTTCTTAGTGTCAGTGAGGAACCAGTGTAAAGACCTCAGAACTGGACTGATCCTCTTTCTTAGTGTTAGTGAGGAACCAGTGTAAAGACCTCAGAACTGGACTGATCCTCTTTCTTAGTGTCAGTGAGGAACCAGTGTAAAGACTTCAGAACTGGACTGATCCTCTTTCTTAGTGTCAGTGAGGAACCAGTGTAAAGACCTCAGAACTGGACTGATCCACTTTCTTAGTGTCAGTGAGGAACCAGTGTAAAGACTTCAGAACTGGACTGATCCTCTTTCTTAGTGTTAGTGAGGAACCAGTGTAAAGACCTCAGAACTGGACTGATCCTCTTTCTTAGTGTTAGTGAGGAACCAGTGTAAAGACCTCAGAACTGGACTGATCCTCTTTCTTAGTGTCAGTGAGGAACCAGTGTAAAGACCTCAGAACTGGACTGATCCTCTTTCTTAGTGTCAGTGAGGAACCAGTGTAAAGACCTCAGAACTGGACTGATCCTCTTTCTTAGTGTTAGTGAGGAACCAGTGTAAAGACCTCAGAACTGGACTGATCCTCTTTCTTAGTGTCAGTGAGGAACCAGTGTAAAGACCTCAGAACTGGACTGATCCTCTTTCTTAGTGTCAGAGAGGAACCAGTGTAAAGACCTCAGAACTGGACTGATCCACTTTCTTAGTGTCAGTGAGGAACCAGTGTAAAGACCTCAGAACTGGACTGATCCACTTTCTTAGTGTCAGTGAGGAACCAGTGTAAAGACCTCAGAACTGGACTGATCCACTTTCTTAGTGTCAGTGAGGAACCAGTGTAAAGACCTCAGAACTGGACTGATCCTCTGAGTGTTAGTGAGGACTCGAGTATAGTTGTAGTTATGTATTTATATTAATAATTTATTTAGTTGTAGTGTTCATTAATTGATTCATTTTTCCTTTTTTAATCAGCCGTTTCTTTTTCTTGTTCAAAGTGATATTCACTTAAAGTTAAAGCCTTTTATTGTCATTATACTAAAAGAACAACGAGATTCAGAGTGCATCTCTGTCCCAGTGTGCCAACAAAGGTCACAAACTGAGCGACCAAATGGTTTCTCCCATGTGAATTCTCTCGTCTCTTCAGACATATTTCTCCCCACTCAGATCACTGAACTGGTAGCTTGCTAGTATTATATAGCATCTTCTTTCACTCATACGCACTTTGTTATTGTTTAAGTGTTTAACCCGGACTAACAGATCTTTCCAATCACCACTGATTTCAGGGTCCGGAGAAGCTAAAGTCCTGTTCTTGGCTGGCTCTGGTTCTCCGTCTGGTTCTCCGTCAGCGTCACCATAAGTGTTGGTTGCGTTTGTGTCATTATTGCACGATGCTCTTGTTTCTGTGGTAAATATCTGTTTTAATGCACATTCAGACTTGACTTAGAGCAAAGATGTTCTATCACACTCAGAGCAGGTATCACCTTATACACATTTACTGGGACTAACTCAAAGAGTTTAAACCTCACAATAATCACTGTCTTCAGCTTTGAAGCCAATTGGTTCTCAACAGGGTTCATCTCATGAGGCTTCATTTGAACACAATCCCCCTGCTGGTCAAACAGTGTACAGCAGGCAGATATGAAATCAGATATGAAATCAGATATGAAATCTCAACTACCTATGTTGCAAATGTATTATCTTTTCAATTTACACACGGCATCTATTGCAGTCTGTCCGTCCTGGGAGAGGGATCCCTCCTCTGTTGCTCTCCCTGAGGTTTCTCCATGTTCCCTTTAAACTGTGGGTTTTCTCCGGAAGTTTTTCCTTGTACGATGTGAGGGTCTAAGGACAGAGGGTCTAAGGACAGAGGGTGTGAGGACAGAGGGTCTGAGGACAGAGGGTCTGAGGACAGAGGGTCTAAGGACAGAGGGTGTCGTATTGTCATACTGATATTCTGTACACACTGTGAAGACACTGAGACAAATGTAACATTTGTGATATTGGGCTATAAATAAACATTGATTGATTGAACAGTGTGATCTTTCTCATACCGAGTTCCCAAAGAGTAAAGCCTTAGAATAACTCATTTTCATGTAATCAATATCGTATATATCCCAGTTTAATGATCGTGATTGAGAAGCCTAAGGAGGATGGTAAACAAAGAGCGATTTGTATTCCTAAATGTTACTCGTAAACTTAACCATGTTATAGACACACAATGGCTAAACAACAACAACATAATATACATTAACTAACTTAATCAAATGTATATTTCCAGCAGTACATTTCAAAAATAGCTCCAAATGTCATTTGTTTCTCTCCCACTCTATTCCTGGATTTACAAATAAATACTTCTTCTACGGTCACCTTGGCAAAAGGTAACTTTACACCTTGTTCAAGCTTTAAAAGCAGAATATCCTTCATATGTCAAACTAGCCAAAGATTTAAGTGCTAGTTAATTTTACAAAAACATGGCCGACAGATTCTTCTTGACTCGAGCCTCATCCCAGTTCCCCTCCTCGACTCCTCCTTTCCGTCACTCGCGTCCCTTCCTTGCGTCCCTTCCTTGCGTCTCAGCTCTCTTAGAAGCGAGCGAGAGACACGAGGAGGTGACAGAGGAGTCCTCACGTATTAATTAGGATGTCCTCGTTCACTCAAACGTCACTCTTAAACGACGTCTGTTAATGCTGACGTGCACAGCTGATCCCCTCTCATCGGGCTGAACTGAAGAACCTTTAGAACCGGCCCATTTGTTGTTAAATATTTATTTAAATGAATGAATCTTTCTCTTGTTAGTCAAGGAACTCAATGTGTGATGGTTGGTCCTGCCTCTGTGTTCCGTGTTGGTGTAAAATGTAGCTTACATTTAAATACAAATATAATTATAGTAATGTGAAAGCCTTACTCTGAACATGTGTGTCCTGTAGGTCCCCACATTCAGGACTGTGGATTTTAATCAGTTTAATGGAGAAATATGGACTCTTTGTTTGTAGATATCTAAACTACAGCATAAATACAGAGAGTAGGCCTGTTCTACTGAGTGATATATATTATACACACTGCTCTGCTTTCTGCACGGACCTCACAGCTGTTCTCACTGTAAACATCGCGTCGAGATGAGAGCAGTTACTAAAATAATATCCAGGGGATGCATGCAGAGCTGTGATTGGCTGAGATCGGCCGTGCGTCACGCCTCCACCGTTCCCGGAAATGCATCCGCGGAGGCTGACAATAAATAATGTTATTATGAATACATTTGCCTCCGAGTCCTGCATGAACTGTGCAAAGACTGTATTTTAACATTGGTCATATGGAACTATTTTCTCAGGTGGTACTTGGTGTAAAAAGGTTGAGAACCACTGAGTTAGAGTACCCTGTAATCAAAATAAGGTAACATATGATGATCAATACAAATTGTTCCGGGTTACTGTGACGAAGATGGCTTCGTCACTGCGGACTGACGGCTTCGGGCTTTGTATATTGCACATGTGTTTTGAAAAGTGTTCCCTTTCCCCATGTCTGTTGCTGTTGACTGTGTGCACCTGGTGCCCTGTGTTGTCTCCTCCCCCTCACCTGTGTCTTGTTGGGTTCATTAGTGTGGGTATTTAGGCTCTGTGTTTCCTGTTTTGTGGGGGGGGGGTGAGATCCTTGTGGCCGTGCAGTCACGTGAACCGCGAGATTGGGGCTGTGTCATGTGCCCGTGAGTAATAAATGCCCACACCGCGGGTTGTATTTGGAACGTTTTTCCTCTGCCTCCTTGCTTGGTCGGGCCGCTCAACAGTCAGCCCCACATTTGGTGTCAGAAGTGGGATTGACCAAGTGAGGAACTGAGGGAGATGATGAAGTCATTCCTGCAGTATGAGACAGCCAGATTCAAGTGGGAGGAGTGCCGTGTTCACGGATACAGGAACAGGTTTCCCCGATGGAAGAGAAAGAGGAGCAGCCCGGGTTGCAGAGGGACGAAGAGGAGAAGCTTAGCGGAGGAGGCTCGTCTGATATGCCTGCAGGAGGAGAAGAAACTTAAAGACCAGGAAGATGCCTTTCTGGAGGAGGAGGAGGAGGAGGAGGAGGAGGAGGAGGAGGAGGAGGAGGAGGAGGAGGAGGAGGAGCAGCAGCAGCAGCAGCGGGTGAAAATGGCCGAGGGGATCCGTCGCGAGAGAGAGCGCGTCACGCAGCGACAGCTGGAGGAGATCAGGGCTCAGCCCAGTCTCACAAAAAAACGTGTAATAACTACGTTGGTCCACAACTTGGGACGTAGTGTTTCTACAACAAACGCCTCTGAAATTGTAAGATCCCTACGTTTCTTTTCACCATTCATTTCCAATGGCGTCTAGAGGTTTCTCAATACTCACTTTCCCTCTTTCTCCATGTCTCAGTGTCTCCATGTCTCAGTGTCTCCATGTCTCGGTGTCTCCATGTCTCGGTGTCTCAGTGGCTCCATGTCTCAGAGTCTCCATGTCTCAGTGTCTCCATGTCTCAGTGGCTCCATGTCTCAGTGGCTCCATGTCTCAGTGTCTCGGTGTCTCAGTGGCTCCATGTCTCAGAGTCTCCATGTCTCAGTGTCTCCATGTCTCAGTGTCTCCATGTCTCGGTGTCTCAGTGTCTCCATGTCTCAGTGTCTCCATGTCTCAGTGGCTCCATGTCTCGGTGTCTCAGTGGCTCCATGTCTCAGTGTCTCCATGTCTCAGTGTCTCCATGTCTCAGTGTCTCAGTGGCTCCATGTCTCAGAGTCTCCATGTCTCAGTGTCTCCATGTCTCAGTGTCTCCATGTCTCAGTGGCTCCATGTCTCAGAGTCTCCATGTCTCAGTGTCTCCATGTCTCAGTGTCTCCATGTCTCAGTGTCTCAGTGGCTCCATGTCTCGGTGTCTCCATGTCTCGGTGTCTCAGTGGCTCCATGTCTCAGTGTCTCCATGTCTCAGTGTCTCCATGTCTCAGTGTCTCCGTGTCTCAGTGGCTCCGTGTCTCAGTGGCTCCGTGTCTCAGTGTCTCCATGTCTCAGTGTCTCCATGTCTCAGTGTCTCCATGTCTCGGTGTCTCAGTGGCTCCATGTCTCAATGTCTCCATGTCTCAGTGTCTCCATGTCTCCGTGTCTCAGTGTCTCCGTGTCTCCGTGTCTCCATGTCTCAGTGTCTCAGTGTCTCAGTGGCTCCGTGTCTCAGTGGCTCCGTGTCTCAGTGGCTCCGTGTCTCAGTGTCTCCGTGTCTCAGTGTCTCGGTGGCTCCGTGTCTCGGTGTCTCCGTGTCTCGGTGTCTCCGTGTCTCGGTGTCTCAGTGGCTCCATGTCTCAGTGTCTCCATGTCTCAGTGTCTCCATGTCTCAGTGGCTCCATGTCTCAGTGTCTCCATGTCTCAGTGTCTCCATGTCTCAGTGTCTCGGTGTCTCCATGTCTCGGTGTCTCCATGTCTCGGTGTCTCAGTGTCTCCGTGTCTCGGTGTCTCCGTGTCTCCATGTCTCAGTGTCTCCGTGTCTCAGTGTCTCCGTGTCTCAGTGTCTCCGTGTCTCAGTGTCTCAGTGTCTCCATGTCTCAGTGTCTCCATGTCTCAGTGGCTCCGTGTCTCCATGTCTCGGTGTCTCAGTGGCTCCGTGTCTCAGTGTCTCCGTGTCTCAGTGGCTCCATGTCTCCGTGTCTCAGTGTCTCAGTGTCTCAAAGTCTCCATGTCTCAGTGTCTCCATGTCTCAGTGGCTCCATGTCTCAGTGGCTCCATGTCTCAGTGTCTCCATGTCTCAGTGGCTCCATGTCTCCATGTCTCGGTGTCTCCATGTCTCAGTGTCTCCATGTCTCAGTGTCTCCATGTCTCAGTGTCTCCATGTCTCCGTGTCTCCATGTCTCGGTGTCTCAGTGGCTCCGTGTCTCAGTGTCTCCGTGTCTCCGTGTCTCAGTGTCTCCGTGTCTCAATGTCTCAGTGTCTCCATGTCTCAGTGTCTCCATGTCTCAGTGTCTCCATGTCTCAGTGTCTCCATGTCTCCATGTCTCGGTGTCTCAGTGGCTCCGTGTCTCAGTGTCTCCGTGTCTCAGTGGCTCCGTGTCTCCGTGTCTCAGTGTCTCCGTGTCTCAGTGGCTCCATGTCTCAGTGTCTCCGTGTCTCAGTGGCTCCGTGGCTCCGTGTCTCAGTGTCTCCATGTCTCAATGTCTCCGTGTCTCAGTGTCTCAGTGGCTCCATGTCTCAGTGGCTCCATGTCTCCGTGTCTCCATGTCTCGGTGTCTCAGTGGCTCCATGTCTCAGTGTCTCCATGTCTCAGTGGCTCCATGTCTCAGTGGCTCCATGTCTCAGTGTCTCCATGTCTCAGTGGCTCCATGTCTCCGTGTCTCCATGTCTCGGTGTCTCAGTGTCTCCATGTCTCAGTGTCTCCATGTCTCAGTGTCTCCATGTCTCAGTGGCTCCTTGTCTCCGTGTCTCAGTGGCTCCATGTCTCAGTGGCTCCATGTCTCCGTGTCTCTGATTGTGTTACGTTACTATGAGAGTGCTCTCATACTTGTTTGATTCTGAAATTGTATTGTGTGGGGGAACATTATGGGACATGTATATAAATATATGTCCCATCTGTAGCCTGTTATCGTCTCATGACACCGCCCTGAGAATGAATCAAAGTAGATATAAAGTGGTCTTGAACACATCTGTCCATCAGACAGAGGCTGCTGCCTCCTGTCATCATTAATGGACGTCTCTTTAAAATGACCGCTCAGAGGAGAGGAGTTCTCCTTTCTCTCACCGCCTGCTGCTTCCCCTCCTCTCTCCTCGGCTCCCCTCCTCTCTCCTCGGCTCCCCTCCTCGACTCCTCTCTCCTCAGTTCCCCTCCTCTCTCCTCAGCTCCCCTCCTCGACTCCTCTCTCCTCGGCTCCCCTCCTCTCTCCTCGGCTCCCCTCCTCGGCTCCCCTCCTCTCTCCTCGGCTCCCCTCCTCCCTCCTCGGTTCCCCTCCTCTCTCCTCGGTTCATCTCCTCTCTCCTCGGCTCCGCTCCTCTCTCCTCGGCTCCCCTCCTCGACTCCTCTCTCCTCGGCTCCCCTCCTCCCTCCTCGGCTCCCCTCCTCCCTCCTTGGTTCCCCTCCTCTCTCCTCGGTTCCCCTCCTCTCTCCTCGGCTCCCCTCCTCGGCTCCCCTCCTCGGCTCCCCTCCTCGACTCCTCTCTCCTCGGCTCCCCTCCCCGACTCCTCTCTCCTCGGTTCCCCTCCTCTCTCCTCGCCTCCCCTCCTCGACTCCTCTCTCCTCGGTTCCCCTCCTCTCTCCTCGGTTCCCCTCCTCTCTCCTCGGTTCCCCCCCTCTCTCCTCGGCTCCTCTGCTCGGATCTCCTGTGAGCGGCACTAAGTCTCGACGATAGGAGTCGAGGAGGGGAAATTTGAGTATTGAGAAACCTCCTATGTCACGTGATCTTCAAATTTCTCCCCGCAGAAAAAAACAAACATGGTCGACCTTCGTTTTATTCTCGGTGGAAAATGCCTATTTTAAGGTTACTTTGGCCATTAAAATGCGTTTTGATGTCATTTGATGCGAGAAATATGAGTTGTTATTTCAGATTATGTGTGCAGTGGATGTACATGATCTTTAGTTTGCTCGTTATTACGAAGATTACTTCAGGAAATGGTGTCTATACAACGTTTTCATTGTTACCAAGGTGGTTGCTAGGGACGCTGCTATCGATATTATTTCTGTTATGTTGTGTAAAATGGTGTTATCTTTATTGCTACCCCCTTCCCGTCAATGTATAGTGTTGGTCCACAGCGCAAACGTATTAGTTTAACAAAATCTGCATCTAAAATTGTGGCATAGAAACGTTATTTTCGCCGTTATTTAACCCTTCCCCGTAGATTCTCCATTTCCTCAACAATAACACATCATTATCCTTGTGTTTATTTGATTGTTTGATTAATAAACAAAAGTTGGAGTCCGTCAGGACCAAGGGTCGGAGCAGCTCATTTGCTTTACAGAATAGGCTTGTTTGAGACGAGCTGTGGCTCGCCTCGAAAGTAGACGAGACTAGCCGATCGCAGCTGGGGGAGGTCTCAAAAAGCTCGCTTTTAAGTTCACATTATATATCAGTGCTCGGACCTATTTTGTTCACATTATATATGCTTCCGTTAGGCAATATTATAAGGAATCATTCTGTAAACTTTCATTGTTATGCGGATGATACTCAACTATATTTATCAATCAAGCCTGATGAAATTAATCATCTAAATAAAATTCAAGACTGCCTCAAGGACTTAAAAACGTGGATGACCTTAAACTTTTTGACCTTAAACACGACCAAAACTGAAGTTATTGTACTTGGCCCGAAGAATCTACGAAACAAATTATCTAAAGACATACTAACTATGGATGGCATTAATTTGGCCTCCAGTGAGACTGTAAGGAATCTTGGTGTTATATTTGATCAGGATTTATCCTTTAACGCCCACATAAAATCAATTTCAAGGACCGCCTACTTCCATCTACGTAACATTGCAAAGATCAGGCATATCTTGCCTCAAAGCGATGCAGAGAAACTAGTCCATGCATTTGTTACTTCTAGGCTGGATTATTGTAACTCTTTATTATCAGGGAGTACCAAGAAGTCAGTCAAGTGGCTTCAGCTGATTCAAAATGCTGCGGCTCGTGTACTAACCAGAGTTAGGAAAAGGGACCACATTACTCCTGTTCTGGCTGCCTTACACTGGCTCCCTATAGAACACAGGATAGAATTTAAAACTCTTCTTCTCGCCTACAAAGCCCTTAATGGGCAGGCGCCATCTTACCTTAAATAACTCATTACACCCTACTGGCCTACTAGGGCATTGCGTTCCAAGAATGCAGGGTTGTTGGTTGTTCCTAGAGTCTCTAAAAGTACAATGGGAGCCAGAGCCTTTTCTTATCAAGCTCCACATTTGTGGAATCAGCTTCCAGTTTGTGTTCGGGCGGCAGACACCCTATCCGTTTTTAAGAGTGCGCTGAAGACCTTCCTTTTTGATAAAGCTTATAGTTAGGGCTGATTAGATTCAGCCCCTAGTTTTGCTGATATAGGCTTAGTCTGTCGGGGGACATCTTCCTTCTTCCTTCTCTCTGTCTGTACCTGTGTCCTCTCATGTTCCATTAACCCAGCTTCCCCACATCTCTTTCTTTTGGTGTCTATATACGCCGGGATCCGGAGTCATGGATGATCCTGCGGTCCTGTGTCCTGGATCGCGAGCCCTGGATCTTGAGTCGTGGCTGTGGTCCTGGATCATCGGTCCTGATGGATATCCTCGTGGATTCATCTTCCTATTATACACACATGCATTTCCAAACATCTGGACTACCTATGTTGCAAATGTATTATCTTTTCAATTTACACACGGCATCTATTGCAGTCTGTCCGTCCTGGGAGAGGGATCCCTCCTCTGCTGCTCTCCCTGAGGTTTCTCCATGTTCCCTTTAAACTGTGGGTTTTCTCCGGAAGTGATTAATACATTAATTATTATTATTAATACACTAGATACACACAGCAGCCTGTGAGCAGTATGAACAGTGTGTATTAATACACTAGATACACACAGCAGCCTGTGAGCAGTATCAACAGTGTGTATTAATACACTAGATACACACAGCAGCCTGTGAGCAGTATCAACAGTGTGTATTAATACACTAGATACACACAGCAGCCTGTGAGCAGTATCAACAGTGTGTATTAATACACTAGATATACACAGCAGCCTGAGAGCAGTATCAACAGTGTGTATTAATACACTATATATATAAAGTATGAAAACGGTAAGCAGTGCAAGTATAGTATAAAATATATAGATATTAATTTCATGATGATAAACATTGTGGAACAATGATGAAAAATGGGAATGGATGTGGATCTGCCTCCTTGCTTGAGAGGTTTCTCAATACTCTAATTCCCCCTCCTCGACTCCTCGGTCCTCCGGTAGTGACCCGGAAATGGATTTCAGCGCGCCATGTTGAAGGACATCTCATTTCTCTAAATGCACATCGAGGACCGAGCATCGAGCAGGCTCTCTGGAGGAGCTCTAACCGAGGAGAGAGGAGAGAGGAGAGAGGGGGGAGGAGAGAGGAGAGAGGAGAGAGGAGAGAGGAGAGAGGAGAGAGGAGAGAGGGGGGAGGAGAGAGGAGAGAGGAGAGAGGGGGGAGGAGAGAGGAGAGAGGAGAGAGGAGGCTCTCTGGAGGAGCTCTAACCGAGGAGAGAGGAGAGAGGAGGGAGGAGAGAGGAGAGAGGAGAGAGGAGGCTCTCTGGAGGAGCTCTAACCGAGGAGAGAGGAGAGAGGAGAGAGGAGGCTCTCCGGAGGAGCTCTAACCAAGGAGACAATGATGGTTCCTCCACGGCTCCTCCGCGCCAGGCGCCTTGCCAGTCAAGTATGCGTAGTAGTAACCCTAACAACAAATACACAGCCAGCGAGTCGCTTTGAGCTTCCAACGCTCATACTGCAGCCCCTCCCTCTCCCTCTGCTACCATGGTAACACTCTGATACTCGCGCGCACCACTCTGAGATTCGCACAGACAGCAGCAGGTTGCAGCAAAACGTTTCTTTCTACTGACTGGACTGGAGTTGACAAAAATCCACCAGACTTCTAGAAGGTAAGTCGTATACGTTAGTTGCCTGTTAAGCCCCACAACACGTTAGGCTTTAGTGTGTTAGCTTTAGGTAGCAGAACACGGAGCTATGCTTACCTTTAGCTGTTATTCCAACCCAGTCTCACAAAAAAACGTGTAATAACTACGTTGGTCCACAACGTAGGACGTAGTATTTCTATGATAACGCCTCTGAAATTGTAAGATCCCTACGTTTTACCATTCATTCCAATGGCTGGCGTCTAGTCACGTGATCTTCACATTTCTCCCTGTAGAAAAAAAAAACATGGCTGAACTTCATTTTATTCTGGGTGGAAAATGCCTATTTTAAGGTTAGTTTGGCCATTAAAATGCGTTTTGATGTCATTTGATGCGAGAAATATGAGTTGTTATTTCAGATGATGTGTGCAGTGGATGCACATGATCTTTAGTTTGCTAGTTATTACGAAGATTACTTCAGGAAATGGTGTCTATACAACGTTTTCATTGTTACCAAGGTGGTTGCTAGGGACGCTGCTATCGATATTATTTCTGTTATGTTGTGTAACTGTTTAATGGTGTTATCTTTATTGCTACCCCCTTCCCCGTCAAAGTATAGTGTTGGTCCACAGTGCAAACTTATTAGTTTAACAAAATCCGCATCTAAAGATAGCCTACGTTATTTTCCCCCTGTGCAATTCCAGTCTCACATCTCAGAGCACACCGTCATTAACAAATACCGGAAACAGACCGAAAACACTTTATTCCGAGTGTGCTTGCTTTTCTCTTTGAAAGTCATCACATAACGGCATTGTAAAACACGGTTCGGCTGCATTAAATATTACATATCTGCCATAGTTCTGTATTTATAGAGCCCTGATGAGAAGACAAACATGAGGAACTGAAAACGTGACGTGGATCATAAATATATCAGCCATTAAACAACATCTTACATTTCTTTTCACACAATGCGTCTCCTTGCAGTATCAACACTAATTCGGCTGACTTTTATATTTGATCCAATTGGTAGATAGGCTGTATTTACACCATAAAGGTGCACAGCTGATATAAAGGGACACCTGGTGGTTAAAGCATGTTATTGAATTTCATTATTGTTATTATTAGATATTAATAGAATCCCTATAAAGTATAATCATTACTCGTTATTCTCTACTAATAGTTAAGTAAAGACTGTATATAATGACTATTTTGCACATCCCTTTCAAGATTTCAAGATGTTCTAAGGTTTATTGACATATCATATAGGCCTACACAACTGTGGTGTAGTTCTGCAATGAATGAAAAACTTGGGTCGCAGGTTCCTCAATAGTGCATTACAAGACATCTATCAATATGTGTGCATACCTCCTGCAATGTTAACTATGTTGAAGCACTTATTTTAACTGATATTATACATATGTATTATACTCTTATAAGATGTATGTAGATAGTATAAGAAATGTGCAGAATATGAAAGATGTCTTGTGATGCACTGTTGAGGAACCTGTGACCAAAGTTTTTCATCTCCGGCCTTGTCAGGTATTGAACAATCAATAAATAAAGAACACAGAATTATTAAATATAAAACACAGAATTTGTGTGATTATACTAAATGATTTACAAATAAACATCAATAAAAAATTGGCCCAAGTTTCTTCTGGTCTCTTCTGTAGAGGTTCCATGCATTGATAACTGCCACTGTGACAGCGTGCCACCAAATGTACATGTACCATCTCCGGGATTAGAAGCTGAATTTGTAGAGTGCAGACAGCATATCAAGGAGGTCAACACCTCCCATGAACTTGTTGTATGCTTCAACAATGCCTGGTCTGGGAACCATAATGTGTGTCTTGGTTTTTCGATCCCACCGTTTCACACTTCCAGTTGGTTCGATGCCAACATAAGAGGAGAGTAGGTTCACAGCTTTGTTGTCGAACCATCTAACGACGATGATGTTTTCCTGGTTTACTCTGAAGTCCATTGACCCTCTTCCCTTTCTCTTGAGCTCTTTTTCATCCATCATGTTGCAGTCTTTGACCCTGTTCATCCGGACAGGGCCTATGTAGTGGATTCCTCTCTCTCAGGTGGTCGACCAGTAGAACTGATGTGAAATAGTTGTCTGCAAAGACTTTGTGATTTCTTCCTGCTGGAAGGGTTGACGTCATTTTCAGGACAACCTCTCCAGTAACACCAACATCAGATCTCTCCTTGTCTGGATTTTCTGGACCTTGACAAACATCAAAGTCATAAAGGTAGCCACTTTGTCCAGCACGTCTCCACATCTTGAACCCCCATTTGTGAGGCTTTGCTGGCATATAAACACGAAGATGAGACTTTCCCTTGAACGGCACCATCATTTCTGCTTGACATTCTTCAGGAGGTATGCATAGGAATTGTTCACGTAGTTTTTTTAACCATGGCCTGACTTTCCAGAGTTTGTCTTTCTTTGCATCATCAGACACATTAAAGTTGTCCTGGAAGTGAATCAGTGTCAGACATTTCAGAAATCACATCACAAACGGCATGGTACTTTGTTTCCATCTCCCAATAGGCTCGTACATTGGGCATCTGTACGAACCCCATGTGCATGCACATACCCAGAACCTGCTCCATTTCTTTGGCAGTTGTGTTGACTGACTTACCCTGCTTCTGTACACTATACAAGTTTGTTTGTTCTACTATTTCCTGTAGCATTTCACCTGTAACAAACAGTTTGAAATACATGTATGGTGTCCAGTCACACCTGTCTTCTGAGGCTTCCTCAACACATTCATCAAATTCAACAGCTGGAGGATCATATTGTACATTTCTCCACCTGTATTCTTTCCTTTTCCCTTTGCCTTGTGCTGACTGTTGTTGTTGTTGTTGTTGGGCCCTCTACTTCTTTCTCAACTCTGTGCTCATCTGGTCAACAATTTCCTCCTCTTCACTATCACTATCGGAGCTTCCCTCAGTAAGCTTTGCGTTAGGAGTCCAGTCCTCCTCATCATCATCATCATCATCATCATCATCATCATCATCATCATCATCATCATCATCATCATCATCATCATCATCATCATCATCATCATCATCATCATGCTCATCTTCTCCTAACTGCTCCATCCATAATCATGCTGATGGCATCAGCAACAGAGTATTTCTTTGCCATTTAAAAGTAAATGCAAACACAAATTATGACATCTCTTTTTAAGCGCTAGAGCCAATGGAATCAAGGGGAAGTTCCACATATACACACGTTACTAAATAAGGAGTGAGAGTGACGCGTAGCCAAAACCGGAAGCTGCATACACACAAAAAGTGACAGACACTGACACACACATTGGATTAACCTATGGATTAACTTTCAGCCGCGTTTTTATCGACTTTTGATCAGAATAACAGCTAAGGTGAGACGATGCTCCGTAATGCTACGTGTTGTGATGTCTGTGTTTGAAAGAACACCCCGCAGCCCCCGACTGAGGGGGCTCTCGGCTTAACAGGTTAATTAAATAACAGTGTTTTTGGCATTCTGGTAAGCATAATGCAGATTGCATCATGAAATGTACTACAACGACACGTATTTTCCAACGTCACATATTTTCCGGAGAAATGTACTCAAAAACCTGCTGTATGCTATTTGATACATACATTTAACTCGATTTCTCTATGAAATAAGATACAAAATATAAACTGATTATAAGTTGCTTCAATACAGTAAATATTCATAGTGAAATATCAGTAACAATATAAAAGTAATTCTTACCGTAATTTATTCAATATTGGCAAAGATGACGCTTCCAAAAGCGTCTGAACCGTTACATGACGGTAGCCATTTGGATTTGGTCATTAAAAGCGCTCTACAGCCTGCAGTGCCCACATGATCCACCAGATGGCAGAAGACATGTATCACATTGCATACAACAGGTCTTTTAGGAATGTACTAGTCATTTGGATGACGTAGAGGTCTCAGAAACTCATGTATCAAATATGATACACTTGGCGTTATAGGGTTTTAAGAAGAAGATGAGTAAAGGAGAGACAGAGCTGGCGGGGGTCCGTTGTTACTTTTTGAACCATAGACTGTATGGTTTGAACCTGCTCTCTAGCAGGGACTAAAAAGGGGGTGGAAAGGTTCTCATGAACTAAGTTCTAGTTCCGAATTTCTTTGATGTGAACGCACATTTTCGGAACTGTATCGGAACTATACTGGGAAAAGTACTCCGGTGTGAAAGCGCCTAATAAATACCTACATTTGATATATTTTTCTGACTTGTAACTTATGAGGCAATATACTCTGCTCTGCTGTGCTGCTGTAGCTGAGGCCTGGTTCCACCTGCTCTGCTGTGCTGCTGTAGCTGAGGCCTGGTTCCACCTGCTCTGCTGTGCTGCTGTAGCTGAGGCCTGGTTCCACCTGCTCTGCTCTGCTGTGCTGCTGTAGCTGAGGCCTGGTTCCACCTGCTCTGCTCTGTTGTGCTGCTGTAGCTGAGGCCTGGTTCCACCTGCTCTGCTCTGCTGTGCTGCTGTAGCTGAGGCCTGGTTCCACCTGCTCTGCTCTGCTGCTGTAGCTGAGGCCTGGTTCCACCTGCTCTGCTGTGCTGCTGTAGCTGAGGCCTGGTTCCACCTTCTCTGCTCTGTAGTGCTGCTGTAGCTGAGGCTTGGTTCCACCTGCTCTGCTCTGCTGTGCTGCTGTAGCTGAGGCCTGGTTCCACCTGCTCTGCTCTGTTGTGCTGCGGTAGCTGAGGCCTGGTTCCACCTGCTGTGCTGCTGTAGCTGAGGCCTGGTTCCACCTTCTCTGCTCTGTAGTGCTGCTGTAGCTGAGGCTTGGTTCCACCTGCTCTGCTCTGCTGTGCTGCTGTAGCTGAGGCCTGGTTCCACCTGCTCTGCTCTGCTGTGCTGCTGTAGCTGAGGCCTGGTTCCACCTGCTCTGCTGTGCTGCTGTAGCTGAGGCCTGGTTCCACCTTCTCTGCTCTGCTGTGCTGCTGTAGCTGAGGCCTGGTTCCACCTGCTCTGCTGTGCTGCTGTAGCTGAGGCCTGGTTCCACCTGCTCTGCTCTGCTGTGCTGCTGTAGCTGAGGCCTGGTTCCACCTTCTCTGCTCTGTAGTGCTGCTGTAGCTGAGGCTTGGTTCCACCTGCTCTGCTCTGCTGTGCTGCCGTAGCTGAGGCCTGGTTCCACCTGCTCTGCTCTGCTGTGCTGCTGTAGCTGAGGCCTGGTTCCACCTGCTCTGCTCTGCTGCTGTAGCTGAGGCCTGGTTCCACCTTCTCTGCTCTGCTGTGCTGCTGTAGCTGAGGCCTGGTTCCACCTGCTCTGCTGTGCTGCTGTAGCTGAGGCCTGGTTCCACCTGCTCTGCTCTGCTGTGCTGCTGTAGCTGAGGCCTGGTTCCACCTGCTCTGCTGTGCTGTGCTGCTGTAGCTGAGGCCTGGTTCCACCTTGCTCCGGGAACAGCGTGGATACTGTTGTGCTGGACTGGGAGAATGACGGGTGTCGTGTTTCTGCTGTGCCTTTTCTTGGCTGTGCTGGACAAGGAGAAGATCGCTAGTCGTCCTGAACAATCTACTGGATTCGGGTATGTTCTGCCGCCCGCAGTGGACATCCCCTGTACAGTTTCGGAGGTGTTGCACAAACAATTGCTGGTTGCACTGTCGCGGACATTCATTTCGGAAAATGTTTGTCTTTCTCACATGCCTGCCACGATGGTCCTTCAGAATTGTTTTTTAAACTCTAATCTCACTTTCGTGAAGTTTGCTGGTGACTCTAGAACAGCTGACAATGTATGTGTGTTGATTAAGAGGAAAAGGTGCTTGGTATTTTTATTGTTGTTACTATCAGGAAATGTACAGCCAGGTCCACCGAGCAGTATTAGTCAACTAGCTACTCCTGCTGGTCTTATATCTAGATCTGGGCTAGGTTTAATTCATTTAAATGTGCGTAGTCTGTTACCTAAATTAGATTTTGTCCGTACTTGGGCGAGTTCGACTGATGCTGATGTCATTGTCTTATCAGAAACGTGGCTAGATAAATCCATTTTGGCCTCTGACATATACATAAATGGTTACAGTGTATATCGTACTGACCGGCCTAAAAAAGGTGGTGGCGTTGCCATTTATGTGAAAAATAAGTTTTGTGTAACTAATATGGTTTCCAAATCTGTTAGTAAACAGCTAGAATGTGTAGCCGTGAATATTGAGGTAACAAAGGGTCAACAGCTCATGGTGGTGGGCCGCTACAGGGCCCCCTCGGCTGTCAAGGACTCTTTATCGTCATTGGCAAAACAGTTGTCACAACTTTCCTACAAGGAAATAGTGCTGCTTGGTGATTTTAATTGGGACTGGTTAACTTCTGTGTCAGAGGATTTTAAAAACCTGTGTACCTCTTTGAATTTGACCCAGATTATAGACAGTCCTACTCGCCCAAATATTAAGACCCCAAATAAATCCTCCTTAATTGATCTAATTTTAACAAATGTTCCACATAAATACTCATCTGTGGGAGTATTTGCTAATGATGTGAGTGACCACTGTGTTGTAGCCACAATTAGGGACACTAAGGTCCAAAAGGTTAAACCACGTGTCATCACAAAGAGAGACAAAAAACACTTTGTGGAGCAGGGTTTTTTACATGATCTGTTTGATTTTGATTGGGGTAAAATCAATCTGTGTGCTGATGTAGAAACTGCATGGTCTTATTTTTATCTTGATTTTATGAAAATTATAGATAGACATGCACCTCTGCGTAAATTTAGAGTGAAGGGACGAAACAATCCCTGGTTTTCTGCTGAGCTGTCCAGTCTCCTTCATGAGAGAAATAATGCTTGGGCTAAGGCTAGGAAATCAGGCTCAGAGGTAGAATGGCTACGTTTTAGGCAGCTAAGAAATAGCTTCACATCTCAAATAAAAAGTGCTAAATCAAAGTACTATTTGTCGGTTACCACAGAAAACCTGAATAACCCTAGGAAATTTTGGAAAGCCATAAAATCCATTTTCACCGGTGATATCCCAAATGAGCTACCTCCGTGCCTTACCACAGCATCTGGCACTATATCAGACAGGGCTACTATGCTAAATTGCTTTAATGAGCACTTTGTGTCTTGTGGCTCTCTGTTTGGCTGTGTGGCTCCTGTGAACGCTCCAATCCTTGACTCTGAACAATGTGGTCTGAAAAACCCTTTCAGTTTTACTCCTTTAACTATTGGTATTGTTCATGAAGCATTATCCAAGCTAGATCCTAGGAAACCGGCTGGCCCGGACAATGTAGAACCTTTCTTTTTAAAGATAGCTGCAGATTTTATTGCTCCACCTCTTACTTCTCTTTTTAACCTCTCCCTCAGCACTGATGCAATTCCAAAAGTATGGGAGTCAGCTTATGTCTTGCCTTTACTGAAAGGAGGGGAGGCAACTATTTTAAATAACTATAGGCCAATCTCTAAATTGTCAGTTCTGGCTAAGGTGCTCGAACGCCTAGTGAGTGAACAGGTAAAGGAGTTTTTATGTATAAATGATATCCTGTCTAAACATCAGTCAGGCTTCAGAAAGAAACACAGCACCGTCACTGCCACGATGAAAGTGTGAATGACATTACTACTATTTTAGATAATAAGCAGAGTTGTGCAGCTCTGTTTGTTGACCTTTCCAAAGCGTTTGACACCGTCGATCATCTCATTTTAAAGCAGAGGCTGCTCAGTGTCGGCATATCCAGCCATGCAGTGGGTGGTTTGTGAACTACCTCTCTGAAAGGTCCCATGTGTTCACTTTGATGGACTGTCTTCTGAATGGTTAAACATTTCTAATGGTGTACCACAAGGTTCTGTTTTAGGACCACTTTTATTCTCCATATATATTAATAGTGTAGGTGATAATGTGGATGAAGCTACTTTACATTTTTATGCGGACGATACTGTGATGTATTGTGCAGGTCCCTCCATTAAAGAGGCTGGTGTTACATTACAGGCTGTTTTTAACACTATTCAGACTCAGCTCTCTGAATTAAAGCTTCTTTTAAATGTGGATCAAACCAAGGTAACGCTCTTTCTAAAGCTAAAAAGACACCAGAGCCTGTTTTAGATATTGTAACTACGCAAGGAACAAAACTTGAAGTTGTTGCCTGTTACAAATACCTTGGTATCTGGCTTGATGATTGTCTCTCTTTTAAACTTCATGTCAATAACCTGCTTAAAAAACTGAGGGTTAGGCTAGGTTTCTTCTCCAGGAACAAGTCCTGTTTCTCCTTGAGGCCAGGAAGAGGCTCTGTGACCTTTGACCTGTGCTGGACTATGGGGATCTGGTCTATATGAATGCACCTGCCCATTGCCTGGTCCAGTCAGATGCTGCGTATCACAGCGCTCTGAGATTTGTGACTAACTGTAAAGCATTAACCCATCACTGCACCCTGTATGCAAAGGCTGGTTTGCTTTCACTAACTGTACGGAGGCTCAGTCACTGGTACATTTTTATATACAAAGCCATGTTAGGGAAACTTCCATCTTATATCTGCTCCCTGATCTCACGGAGAAGTGTAAGTGGCTACTGCCTGAGATCGAATGCTGAGGTTTTATTAAATGTGCCAACTGCTAGGACTGTCTTAGGGAAGACAGCTTTTAGATGCGCAGCTCCTCTGTCTTGGAATAGTCTGCCAATTAAATGGAAACTGAACAATCTGGTGCCACTAAATGTTTTTAAAGCTCGGTTGGATGCTACTCAATCGGAAGCTGTTGGTACCTGTTTATGTGGATGATTATGTAAATGATGCTGGATGATGTCCTTTTGTTGTTCTGTTTATGCTTTTATGTTTCATGTGGAACTACTTGAGCAGGTCTCCCTTGGAAAAGAGATCAATGATCTCAATGGGATTTTATCTGTATAAATAAAGGTTTGAAATGAAATGAAATGAGGGGAGCCGCAGCATAGGGCTAGTGAGGAGATGGCCATACATGCTAGAAAGTACACGTGGAACTCTGTTTTGTAAAAGTGAAACTAAAACCTAAGTACAGTTTTATTAATGTGATTGTGACCTTTTTAATCATTTAAGTCTTCTACACGCTTTAGGTCTGCAGCTGCTTCAATGAAACCAGAATCTATGCAGTTTTTCCTCTTCTGTGTTCTGAGCCGACCATTAGTCCAGTTTGTTTTCATAATGTTCTGCCTGCTAATTAAAAAAAGGGTAACCAGTTTATAAAGTATAAATATACATATACAAAACAAATGGAATACAAGCTATATGTATTCCTCTCACCACAGTGGCCTCATCTAAAAAAATAGAAATATGTCTCGTCACCTATTTTGTGTCTAATACTAAAAGGTGGTGTTTTGTATCATTTATAATGTTTTGAGTTTGCCATTTTACACCCCTTGTGTTTTTGGGTCCTGTTGAAATAAAATAGTCATGTTTTAAAACTTGATTTAATAAAGTCATGTCAATCATCTTTGATCCCAGCGGGACACCAACAGCTTTCAGTCTGAAACTATGTATGACCTGGAGACAGAATGTAACTGAAGAACGTGTTGCTTTGTGTGTTGCATGTGTTGAGAATGCTGAACATGTTGTGCCTTACAATAAAGAAACTTATTTCAATTAAGCTGTATTTGTCTTTTTAAAAGGAAAGAACAACTAGCATATATAAAAAACAAAACAATAAATCACCAACACATGTATACATAACACAAAACAAGGTTCTTTTAAATGTTGTTTGAAGTCAAATGTGAACTATCCGTATTATCTTCACTTCAGATGAATAGGATCAGAACATGTAAAATAAGAAACCAAAGTATATCAGTAGGTGATTCTCTCTGCCATTGTTTTCATCTAGTCTATACTTTTACAACAATTAAATGCTTGGTTTTGGTGGGCCACCCCAAGAGGCCCCATTTGGCCACCCCTATGAAAGGTTTCTGGAGGCGCCACTGCGAAGTTCCTCCATCACAATACATCACAGTGGCTGTGCATATCACTTTTGTGTTGCTGGCGGAGCTCGGTTGATGACTGTCCTCCTCCTCATTCACTGGTAATATTCTCCTCTGTACCTCTCATTACATTACATTACATTTAGCTGACGCTTTTATCCAAAGCGACTTACAATAAGTACATTCGACCAGGAAGACACAACCTTGAGGAAAACAGAATCATAAAGTACATCAGGTTTCAAAGAGCCAATCGTTTCAAGTGCTGCTCAACTGGCTTTAGAGGAGCCAGTCCTTTATTAGTATATAAGTGCTCTGTTAGCAGTTCTTTGTTAGTCATTCTATCGCTCGAAGTGGAGTCGAAAGAGATGAGTTTTCAGTCTGCGCCGGAAGGTGTGTGAGCTTTCTGCTGTCCTGATGTCAATGGGGAGCTCATTCCACCATTTTGGAGCCAGGATAGCAAACCCACGTGTTTTTGCTGATGGAACTTGGGTCCCCCTCGCAGCGAGGGTGCAGCGAGTCGTTTGGTTGATGCAGAGCGTAGTGCACGTGCTGGGGTGTACGGTTTAACCATGTCCTGGATGTAGGAAGGGCCAGATCCATTCGCAGCATGGTATGCAAGTACCAGTGTCTTGAAGTGGATTCTAGCAGTTACCGGAAGCCAGTGGAGGGAGCGGAGGAGCGGCGTGGTGTGGAACATTCAGGAAGGTTGAAGACCAGACGAGCCGCTGCATTCTGAATGAGCTGCAGAGGTGGGATGGCACATGCAGGCAGACCAGCCAGGAGGGAGTTGCAGTAGTCTAGGCGTGAGGTGACGAGAGCCTGGACCAGAACCTGCGTCGATTTCTGGGTCAGCTGGGGACGCGTCCTCCTGATGTTGTAAAGCGTGTATCTGCAGCAGCGGGTTGTAGCAGCGATGTTTGCAGTGAAGGACAGGTTGTTATCTAGGGTAACACCCAGAGTCCTTGCAGTCTGAGTCGGGGAAACAGCAGAGGGGCCGATGTTGATGGTCAGGTCAAGAGTGGGACAATCTTTTCCCGGAAGGAAAAGCACTTCAGTTTTGTCAAGGTTGAGCTTGAGATGATGAGCGGACATCCACTGAGAGATGTCAGCTAAACAAGCAGAGATGCGTGCGACGACCTGGGTCTCTGAGCGGGGGAAGGGCAGGATTAATCTCACAACATCATTCGGCTTTCTTCTTTCTTTAGCTTGCTTGCAACTTTCGCTAATCGTTCGTGGGTAGTATGGTCGTCATCCTCAAACAGTGCAACATATATATATATATGAATACATGTATATATATATATGTATACATGTATATATATACACATATATCTATATATGTATACATATATACACATATATAGATACGTATATATATATATACGTATATATATAGATATACACATATATAGATACGTATATATATACACATATCAGGGTTTCCGTTAGCCGGTAATTACCGGTTTTTAGCTGGTAACATTTATAAAAAACCGGTAAATTCAAAACCTGACGGTCAAAATGTCTGGTAATAATTAGGGAGGCTCCGATCGATCGGCCGCCGGTCATTATCGGCCGATATCCACTCTTAATAGTTTGATCGGTGCTCTCTATAAAGGCCGATCAGGAGAGCTGGATCTGATCGATATGGACATGAACGCGAGTGAAGTGTAACCGGAGCGAGAGAGAGATCAGATCAGCTGCTGAGTCTGACCGAGACACGCAGCTCTGCAGGATCACCTGAAGCTCCGCCCTCTGTTTAGCGAGCTGCAGGAGCTGCATGAGAAACTGACGTGCTGTCAGGAGAGAGAGGGAGGGAGAGGGGAAAAGAGAGGATCAGTTTCTCCCGTGTTATTATTCAAAGTTGATGTAAACTTCTGAATAATGTACGTTATCTACTACAAGTAGTTTGTTTGAATATAATAATTATGTTGTTTGTTGTTTGTGGAATCATTTATTGAAAAATGAATCAGAATTTTTCGATCTGTTACGATTATAAACTGAAGCAATATAAAAATGAGCCCCGTGAACTGAGTTTTAAACTGAAGCATATCTGCTCATAGTCCGGTAATTACCTGCTAACGGAAACTCTGCTACACAACTATTATTATTATTATTGAAATATGACACATGGTAAGTTTCAAATTAGTCCGGTAAAATAAATTCTGCCCGGACATTTGACCGGCGAGAAAAAATCCTAGCGGAAACCCTGACACATATATAGATATATATATACACATATACAGTGGCGGCTGGTGGAACATATTTTTGGTGGGGCTATTAATAGAGTGAGTAAAAAAATGTTTTTGGGAGAAATGACCCCTTAAATTAGGACTTCTGGTGATGTAATGGCGCGTTTCCAGTGCAGCGTAACTTGGCTAAGCTAACGCTATATATGCTCCGACCGTCCACACTCACAACAACGGCCTACAGACATAAATAAACCAGCGACTGTGTTCTCCATGACACAGACAGTCTGTGGTTTGTACTTGTTTCACTTCTGTCTAGTTTCTGAACAGATCGTATCTGTCCCCGGCTGTTTGAAGAGCAAGCATGTGAAACAAAAGATAGCATCTACCTGTTTGCATCCAGCTAGCCATGTGAGAAGCCTTGTTGATACGTTTTGTCTTTTTCACGAGCCTGCTGTGATATATACAAATCGGGTTGGTCCGGTCCAAGGTCTTTAAGTATCAATTTATCTCCCAAACTTCTCCTTTCAAAAGGATTGGAGAGTAGCTCTTGGGTGGACCGAGGCTCCGGCGACTCCACCTGCACACCATTCTCATCCAAATACTGCGTCACCTTGGTCACTCACGAGTCTAAAAAACAAATCACGTCCACGCACGTAAGCAACATGGGCGCCAACGTGAGCGCCCACGTGACCAAAATATTTCACGGCGCTGATTGGCTGAAATTATATTTCGGCGGCACAGTTTACTATTGAGACTTTTGCAACGTGCTGGTTGCTGCTGTTTCGCTCGGGGGCTCTGCCCCGTAATGATAAACTAATGCCATGGGCAAGGCCAGGCAGGAAACAGGTGACTTATCAGTAACTTTAGACATCGTAACACCATTTTAAACGAGATTGTATTGTAGATTATATATTGTTGTGATACTAATTGTATGATATTTACCTTGTTCATTAAAAATTTAAATATAAAATATATATTTTTTTTAAATATATATATTTTTATTTAATATTTTTTTTTATTTTGTATCTGGCAAGAGGTGAGGCGGCGTCCCTAGCGCCCCTATGGGCCGGCCGCCACTGCACATATATATAGATACGTATCTATATATATATATATATATACACACATATATAGATACGTATATATACACATATATAGATATATATCAACAGTGCAATATCTATATATATATATACATATACATATGTTGCACGGTTGGAGGACCCTGTGACCTACATTTTTCATTGCCATATCTACACTGTAGCTAACGTGCACATGACTATAACAGCCTTGAAACTTGAAATTATCAAAACTGCATTGTCTCACTGAAACAGCCCTAAAAATCCCAAACTGCCTTTAAAAAAACCCAATTCCGTACAAACTACTTCATATAGGGACTAGGATGTGAGGGGTGAGGAGGGGGAGGGGGGACTAGGATGTGAGGGGTGAGGAGGGGTAGGGGGAACTAGGATGTGAGGGGTGAGGAGGGGTAGGCAGGGTTCTTACACCTTTTCCAAAGTCAAATTCAAGCACTTTTCAAGCATTTTCAAGGTGCATTTTCCAGCTTTTCAAGGATCTTACAGCTGTTGTAAATTACATATTTATATACACATACTCAAATGATTATTTCCCTACCTCACATTAAATCAGATGTTCTTTATGCTATAAACAACCACATGTATGTTTCGTGATAGCCTTCTTCTTTCATTTCATTTCAAACCTTTATTTATCCAGATTGGTCCCATTGAGATCATAGATCTCTTTTTCAAGGGAGCCCTGCAGCATATAGATTCCACATGAAACATAAAACAATAAAGGACATTATACATTATATTTACAGGATACATAGTTATAGACATTTACAAGAGCCCATTGTATCGGCAAGCATTTCATTTACCCTAGCTTTAAAAACATGCAGAGGAATGAGATTGCTCAGTTTCAATTCTTGCTGAAGATTGTTCCAAGCAAGTGGAGCTGCGCACATAAAAGCTGTCTTACCTAAGACAGTCCTTGCTCTTGGCACATCTAACAAGACCACATCATGTGACCTCAGACAATAGCTGCTTGCAACTCTCTGTGTTATCAGAGAGCAGATATAATACGGGAGTTTACCCAACAAAGCTTTATAGATAAAAGTGTACCAGTGACTGAGCCTCCGTACAGAGAGAGATGGCAGACCTGCCTTGGTATACAGTGTACAGTGATGTGTAAGCGCAATACATTATTGATTACTATAGTCAGAGGTAGATGGTGTACTTTCCCTCCACTACATGTATTTAATCCCTTTAGTTACTTTACAGATCTGGATGAATGATTTGAAATATAATCAAGTGTTAAATCAGACTTTAGTTCCACCTGGAGTAAATCCACCAGCTACCCTGCAGTCTACAAAGTACTTCAGACTAGCTGCACCTTCACCAGCTACCCTGCAGTCTACAAAGTACTTCAGACTAGCTGCACCTTCACCAGCTACCCTGCAGTCTACAAAGTACTTCAGACTAGCTGCACCTTCACCAGCTTTGAGAACACTTTCATGATCAATCATTATAAACCACATCATATATATTATTCTGAAATGGACCAATCGGCACAACGACTACTTTTACTGTCTTTCACTATATTTTGATGAGAATACTTTTCTACTTTTACTTGAGGAACATTTTGAATGCAGGACTTTTACTGTGACAGAGTATTCCTACACTCTGGTACTTCTACTTTACTCAAGTACAAGATCTGAGTACTTGTACTTTTACTCAAGTACAATATCTGAGTACTTATTCCACCTCTGGTAGTGTATTAGTCTGAATTGTAGCCACAAAATCATGCAGAGCTGCATAAAAATAGCCTCACAATGGTAACAAATGGAAAATAATATGTACAAATGTGTCCAATGATTTTAGGTAATGTTGACTACTCAAGACACCTGACTTAGACATCTTCAAAGGAAGACTGTGTTCATGTGTTCATACATGGGATTAAAGCAAAATGTAGTTTTACTTGTATAATACTTCAATTTTATATAAAAGGCCGTTTGTTTTCATGTTTTCAAATAAACAAAGTCTTGGCTTTCAGAATATTAAACTTGTTTCGGCAAATTCAGATGATAAATACAGCTTTGAAGCTTCGGCATAATTACAAGCAGAGAACGGAGTAATGCAACGTCACAGCAAGCAGAACAACAGCCGGTGTTTCTTGTGAGTGTTTCCCCGGTGCACAAACGCAAAAATACACAAACACACTCGCGAGCTCCCCCCAGACCAGTAATACAAACGAAAATGTGTCTTCAGGTCAATGTGACTGATTTCGATAGAGCAAGTCACATTTGGTTTAGGCACGAAACATACCACCAGTAGAAATACATCGCTTTCAAAATCGCTCTGTGTCGAATCAATAGATTATATTTCATGACTATAACACGAAATGCCGTTAGAGCTTCATCCTCTGAACACCACACGATGGCGACTGTAACGCACATAACATATGTACGCTCCTCTGAAAATGATTGTCCCCTGCAATTATTATTAACCCTCAATCGAGTTCGCTATTCAGCTCGCTAACGTTAGCTTAAACAAACGTAACATGCAACGTTAGCCTAATCTAAAATGCTCTACTACGGCGTACCTTCATGGCTCGTCAGCGCAGACTCTCGCATCGTTATGTTGCACACTTTGCAGGAGGCTACTCGTGGGCTTGACCCTCGTCTTAGCCATGGCTTGTATTTGTCTTCTGCTAGCTAACGCTCGTTGAAATGGCAACCTCCTGGCACACAGTCATCTATCACTCCCATCAGAATGCCCAGGTCACAGTTACACAAACACTTGCAGGTCGCGCGCATAGCGCGGGAAGGTGCAGCGGAGCTGTTTTATGTAGAAGCGAAGCAATTCTTTTCTTTTAATCTAAAAAGCGAACTATTCAGTCAGACAGCAATTTATTGTAAAAGTAAAGCATTTACATGTTCAAGCACTTTATCTCAATTTCAAGCACCATTTCCAAAATTCAAGCACTTTCCCAACCTTGAAAACACCACGTCAAATTTCAAGCATTTTCAAGGATTTCAAGCACCCGTACGAACCCTGGGTAGGGGGAACTAGGATGTAAGGGGTGGGGAGGCGGGAGAAGGATGTGACATCAAAAACATTTAACATTTTATTCAAGACAGCTGCAGAGCTACTCACAGAACATTTAAGCTCAGAAACTATTCAATACAAAGATATCGTTTTACAGTTAAATTAAAGAATAAAAAAGCTCTTTCAATTATTACCCAAACACAACTTCAAAGGGGCTTCCTTATAGTTAAAGTAATTAAACAATTAAAAGACAAGATCAATCAGTCATTGAGATCTTTAAATTAGTATTATCAAAACACACACAACTTCCTTAAAATTAATAAAGCAATTACACATTAGTTGCCACGCCAACAGGTGATCAGACACTCATCAATGGATCGACATCAACGTTTGAATATACCATAAAACAAAACCTCATAAACATCAGACACCATAAACACGTCATAGAACATGACACCTGTCAACACACGTCAAACAAATATTAGACACCTGTCAGTACACCAGACATCAAAGGTTTATTAGGGGGTCGTAAATCATAGCTATACATACTAATGTGACGGAAAGGTTATGGATATAATTACTTTCATCTGGTTACAATGTGACAGTTATACAATGTTTTACTCTCTGGTATTAATTAACCGGTTTACATGTTTTCCTTATTGTTAAAACTCCCTGCATATCTCCAGAGGCATTTCCTCATGATGACAGCGGGTAAGTACGATCTAGGGAGAGATTCCCAGTTAAGAACCCTAAGACCTGTTTTCCTCTCTGGTGCTTTTATATCATACCAACAGAAGCAGAAGCGAATACACACAAACACACCCATGTCAAACTTTTGTTTGAATTATTTAACCCAATATGGAAACCTCCTCAGTCTCTGGTTATAAATGTTGCCGGTTCTGGTCCTCCATAGTCCTCTCTTTACTTGGACGAAAGATTTGTTTGCAGTCTAGTTATCGCATTATATACAACTTACTGGGACTTACCCAGAGAGTTTGAACCTAACAATAATCACTGTCTTCAGTCTCAGGTTTAGCAGACACTCCAGGGTTGTCCTCAGTCTCTGGTTGTAAATGTTTCTCTGGATCTGAGTTCCTGGCTGCTTCTGATCCGCCACAGTCCTCTCAATCAGCTTCTGTTTCCAGGTGTTCAGCTGAGCTGCTGGCTGGAGGCTCTGCCTGTCTGTTCTCCTCACTTTGAGTTTGATGAAGCTGTGAGGACTGACGAGCAACACACTTATGTCTTTTGACATGACTACTCCAGGTGAATATTTTGTCACAAACACTGCAGCTGAATGGTTTCTCTCCTGTGTGGATTCTCATGTGGCCCTTTAAATTTCCTCTCTGTGAAAAAGATTTCTCACAGACTGAGCAGCTGAATGGTTTCTCTCCTGTACTACGTCTAGAATCACTGACAGGGTCTTCTTTATTTCTCTGAGAGTTTGAACCTGGTTCTCTGGTCTTCTTCCAATCAGCACTGTCTTCAGTGTCAGGTTCAGAAGAGTCTCCAGGATTGGCCTTAGTCTCTTGTTGTAAATGTTTCTCTGGATCTGAGTTCCAGGTTGGTTCTGGTCCTCCACAGTCCTCTCCTTCAGCTTCTGAGTCCATGTGTTCAGCTGAGCTGCCGGCTGGAGGCTCTGCCTCTCTATTCTCATCAGTCTGAGTTTGATGAAGTTGTGAGGACTGATGACCAACACACTTATGGCTTTTGACCTGATGACTCCTGGCGAATCTTTTGCCACAAACACTGCAGCTGAATGGTTTCTCTCCTGTGTGGATTCTAATGTGGCCTTTTAATGCTGATCTCTGTGCAAAAGATTTCTTACAGACTGAGCAGCTAAATGGTTTCTCTCCTGTGTGGATTCTCATGTGGCCCTTTAATGCTACTCTCTGTGCAAAAGATCTATTACAGAGTGAGCAGCTAAACGGTTTCTCTCCCGTGTGGATTCTCATGTGGCCTTTTAAATATCCACCCTGTGTAAAATACTTCTTACAAACGGCGCAGCTGAATGGTTTCTCTCCTGTGTGGATTCTCATGTGGCCCTTTAAATGTCCTCCGTTTTTAAAAGATTTCTTACAGACTGAGCAGCTGAATGGTTTCTCTCCTGTGTGGATTCTTATGTGCTCTTTTAAATGACTACTCCGTTTAAAAGATTTCTTACAGACTGAGCAGCAGAATGATTTATCTCCTGCACTACATCCTGAATCACGGACAGTGTCTTGTTTATTTCTCTGAGAGTTTGAACCTGGTTCTCTGGTCTCCTTCCAATCTCCACTGTCTTCAGTGTCAGGTTCAGAAGTTTCTCCAGTGGCAGGTTCAAAAGATCCTCCAGGGTTGTCCTCAGTCTCTGGTTGTAAATGTTTCTCTGGATCTGAGTTCCTGGCTGGTTCTGGTCCTCCACAGTCCTCTCCATCAACTTCTGTTTCCAGGTGTTCAGTTTGTTTGTGATGAAGCTGAGAGGACTGAGGTTTCTCTTCATCATCTTCACTATTCACAGGGACAGGAGTGAATGTGGACTTGGTGATATCAGCCTCCTCCAGCCCTTGAAGCTGCTCTCCCTCCTGACTGCTCCAGAGTTCCTCCTGTTCCTCTTTCATGTGTGGGGGGGACTCTGGGTCCTCCTGGTTCGGCATATGCTGGTTTTGATTTCCACCTTCCGTAAACAATTCCTCTCCCTGGTGATTGCTGTTAAATGTTTCACCACTGTGGAAAAATGTCAAAAAGCTTAAATCTGACAGGCTTTCACTGCTCTGTTTCCAAAAATCATCGTCTTCTCTGTCTCCAGTGTCAGGTTCTGAAGAGTCTCCAGGGCGGTCCTCAGTCTCTGGTTGTAAAGGTCTCTCTGGATCTGAGTTCCAGGCTGGTTCTGGTCCTCCACAGTCCTCCCAATCAGCTTCTGTTTCCATGTGTTCAGCTGAGCTGCTGGCTGGAGGCTCTGCCTCTCTGTTCTCCTCAGTTTGAGTCTGATGAAGCTCTGAGGACTGAAGACCAACACACTTATGTCTTTTGACCTGATAACTGTGTGTAAATCTTTTGTCACAAACACTGCAGCTGAATGGTTTCTCTCCTGTGTGGAATCTCATGTGGGCCTTTAAATTTCCTCTCTGTGCAAAATATTTCTCACAGACTGAGCAGCTGAATGTTTTCTCTCCTGCACTACGTCTTGAGCCAACACACTTATGTCTTTTGACCTGATAACTGTGTGTAAATCTTTTGTCACAAACACTGCAGCTGAATGGTTTCTCTCCTGTGTGGATTCTAATGTGGCCCTTTAAATCTGATCTCTGTGCAAAAGATTTCTTACAGACTGAGCAGCTAAATGGTTTCTCTCCTGTGTGGATTCTCATGTGGCCCTTTAAATGTCCTCCGTTTTTAAAAGATTTGTTACAGACTGAGCAGCTGAATGGTTTCTCTCCTGTGTGGATTCTTATGTGCTCCTTTAAATGACTACTCTGTTTAAAAGATTTATTACAGACTGAACAGCCGAATGTTTTCTCTCCTGCACTACGTCTTGAATCAGTGACAGGGTCTTGTTTATTTCTCTGAGAGTTTGAACCTGGTTCTCTGGTCTCCTTCCAATCTCCACTGTCCTCAGTGTCAGGTTCAGAAGAGTCTCCAGTCTCAGGTTCAGAAGAGTCTCCAGGGTTGTCCTCAGTCTCTGGTTGTAAATGTCTCTCTGGATCCGAGTTCATGGCTGGTTCTGGTCCTCCACAGTCCTCTCCATCAGCTTCTGTTTCCAGGTGTTCAGTTTGTCTTTGATGAGAGGACTGAGGTTTCTCTTCATCATCTTCACTCTTCACAGGGACAGGAGTGAATGTGGACTTGTTGTTATCAGCCTCCTCCAGCCCTTGAAGCTGCTCTACCTCCTGATTGCTCCAGAGTTCCTCCTGTTCCTCTTTAATGTGTTGGGGGGGCTCCGAGTTCTCCTGGTCCAGACTGGAGCTCCACTCCGGCTGCTCAGGGGGAACCTCTTCTTTAACCACCACCAGCTGCTGGACGTCTGCAGGAAACAGGAAACACATATTCATCAGAATCGGTAATATTTACCCAGTAGGTTTACACATACGAGACATTTGCTTTAGTATATGTGGTGCATACAAAGACAAAGAAAGAAGCATCTTAGCAAAACTAAATAAAATACAAATAGGATTGTTATGACAGCTATTTAAAAAAAACTATTTTAAAACTACTTTGACCAATTAACAATATTTACATGTGACAAATACTATACACTTTATTTAAAGTGGAGAACTGTGCTGATTTAAAAGAGGAAGTGTGCAGAACAGATGTGCAGCATGTGCAGGATTTACAATTGTCAAAAGACATGTTGTTGTTGACATGATGACTGTTACAACCTTCCAAAGGCTGGAACAAACAGGGAGGCCACACAGAGTTAAATGCCAAATATATGTTTATTTAACAGGTTATAGAAGAACACCTCTGATGAATAGTGTACGTAAGAATTAGACTGTCAGTAGTGTGAGCAGTGTGTGGGTGTGTGGAAGGGTGTTGTCGCATGTTGGAGGGTGCATCAAACCTAACACAGGCTGTAGGCTGAGGTTGCTGCAGCATGCCAGGATCTGAATCAGAGAGTGATCCTTGCAGCTGGGCAACCTTTATACCTTCTTGTGGCTCCGCCTCTAGATGGGCGGGCACAAACAGGACGACACTCCCAGTACCTGCCAGAGGACAGCACGGCAGGGAGCACAGCCAGGCAGAAGGGGGGAGGGGTCGTCACATGACTAAAGGTCCCATGTCATGGCCATTTCTACTGATCATAATTCCATTGTTGAGGTCTACTAGGATAGATTTACATTGTTCAATATTCCAAACTCACATTGGTTCCTCAAACAGCATGTCTGTATAGTTTGTGTATTCTCTCTCTGTCCTACACGCCTTGTTGGAGCTCCTGCGGAGTATTGCGGCGGAGAAAAGATAAGGCTGGATGAGTATGTGTGTGTGAGTGAGGATTAATCCACAGAGCTGTTACGTCACTATACCCAATACGTCAGTATACCCAAGAAGACAAAAATGGAAAAAGAAAGATCTGGAACGAGGCATTCTGGGGCATTATAGACAGGTCTTTTCTGTGTTAGAGTTTTACTCGCTACAGGGAGTACTTTGAAGGTTTGTGACTCTGCAGACCGTTCACATGCAGACAAACCTTCATAACACACAGGGAACGGGTAATAACCGGAAAAGCATGACATCAACCAAGATGGCTGATGGTGTGTGTCGTGGCTCGGTAGCTCCTGGTTCAAACCACCGGCCTCGACTAAAACCTACAATATACAAGACTGTTGACGGCCTAGTTATTGTAGAGGATGAGTTACTCAACTTCCTGGTGGTTCAAATTAAAACTATGACCCAGGACGAGCTAGTCCTTGTAGCCTCTAACACCTTCGATTCAGAATGGATTGATAATTCTAAAAAGACGTTGTTTGAACTCTGTCCTGAAACCAAGCAGTGGTGTGTGGCCTTTAAAGGCAACCAGAAGGATGCAAACAATATCAAAAGCTGTCTAAAAGTGCTAAAACATCCCCCGTTTTGTCTCCCACTACCTGGATGAGCTTCCGCCTGTTACACTTAACAACCTGGATGTGTCCAACCTGCTGAGCAAGATGGAGCGACTGCACAGTGAGGTTTGCGCGTTAAGACAAGTCGTGGAAGATCAGGCAGAAATCGGTGAGGACCTGCGTGCTGTGGCTGCGACCATGGTCAGCAGAGTTGCTGCCGTAGAACGCCAGTTGGAGCCGAGTCGTGGTGGAGGACTGGCTGTACCGAGTGACGCTGAAACCGCCTGTGGGAGCGCTCAGGGCGATGGCCAGGATGGTGCGGTGTCGGTGAAGGATGCGAGCCCCCCCGGCTCTTCTGCTGATATATATCCCAACTGTGTTGACCCGGTTGCTGCATCAGGGATCGTGAGTGCCTGTGTGAGCCCTGGAGGAACTGCTGTAAATTGGCAGATATGGAGTCAAGTTGTGAAACAGGGCCGAGGTCGGAGGAATAGGGCCGAGGGCCAGTCTGCCTTATCCAAACAGCTTGTTGGGAAACCTGAACGGAGGATGCCTAAGCCTATTGTTGGCACTGCTGCACAAGGGAATATAAAAGTGGTCCGTACGAAGTTGGTGAGTGTTTTTGCTACCAAATTCTCGCCAGACCTTGATGCTGAGACACTGTCTGAATATCTAAGTGAAAAACTTGGCCGTGACGTTAACTGTCACCGTATTGACACTGCGAGCAGCAGATATAGCTCGTTTAAAGTGTGTGCTGAGTGCAATGAAGGTGCGGAGATGTTTAACCCAGAACTCTGGCCTGAAGGCTCGGTTGTGAGGCGATACTATGAACCACGTAAAACGGAGGTGATGGGGGCTAGCAGAGCTAGACCTTTTGCTGGTGCGAGGGTACTGAATGGGGCTACGGCTGAGCTGCTTAGCTAAACGTTATGCGGGTTGGATCATTGAACTGTCGCAGGCAGCGCCTGGGCAACAGCGCTGCTGATAGGATCCGGCGTGCAGTGATGGACAACTTGCTAGAAAACTGTGACATTTTATGCTTGCAAGAAACTTTCTTACCAAAGCAGGACTTGGGAAAGTTGAACTCTCTTAATGACAATTTTCACGGGCTGGTGAGTCCACTACGGACCTATCTCTGGGAACAGTGAGAGGAAGGAGAGCAGGGGGCGTGGCTACCCTGTGGCACAACAAGCTGGACGCGGTCATTAATGTCATCAGGCTTGAAGTTGACTGGTGTATTGCTGTACAGATCCAAATGAATAACAAGGGGTTTAGCATTCTCAATGTATATACACCGTATGAGTCACAGCATAATGAAGATGGATACCTGAACAGACTTGCTTTTATACATTCTTTTATGGCTGATAATCATTCCACCAGTGTTTATGTCCATGACATTTTAAGATCAATTGAGATTGTGTATGAGGCATCAATGTCAGATCACATTCCTTTTGTAATGTCACTAGATCATGATAGTCTCCCTGAGATGTCTCAGGAGGTTAAAAATGCCTGTACCACTAAAGTGGACTGGTCCAAGCTCGCAAATGAGGATAGGCTATTGTACTGTGGGAGAACTGATGTCCTATTGAGTGATGTATATCTACCCAAAGTAGCAACTCTGTGTATTGATGTGGGTTGTAATGAAAGCTCTCACGTGAAGACCTGTGTAACATCTATGATTGTATTGTGGGAGCTGTATGGGAGGCCAGTAGACCGTGCTGTACCTACTCTAGGAAGAGACACAACGTCAAGCCAGAGTGGAATAAACATGTGGCTGATCAATATGCTGAAGCTAACCCCTAGTTTTCACCGGGTCCGTTCTCTTCCGGTTTACAGGCACTGTGTAAATTATATATATATTAGGGCTGTCAGTCGATTAAAATATCTAAATCGCGATTAATCGCATGATTGTCCATAGTTAAATCGCGATTAATCACAAATTAATCGCACATTTTTGATCTGTTCTAAATGTTCCTTAGAGGAATATTTTTCAAGTTTGTAATACTCTTATCAACATATGCTTTATGCTAATGTTTATTATCATTTGAACAATGACAAATATTCTCATGAATATTAAACACAACAACCTCTGAACATTACAAATATTCACCTCAATTCAACCTGGAACCTCTTTCATACAATAATACAATACAAATGGTGTGTGTGTGTGTGTGTGTGTGTGTGTGTGTGTGTGTGTGTGTGTGTGTGTGTGTGTGTGTGTGTGTGTGTGTGTGTGTGTGTGTGTGTGTGTGTGTGTGTGTGTGTGTGTGTGTGTGTGTGTGTGTGTTGGATCGTAGGAGCTATGTGCAACTCAAGGCATATTATGCTCGAACGGGAGCTGCCTGGACGCTGCAATCATGTTGCACTATCCGTGCTGAGTGTGCTGACTTCTCCTACAATGTCCCGCTGTCTGCTTCCTGCATCAAGTCAAGTGCTCGGCGCAGTTGTGGCGAAATGTCGCTCCTCTGTTTTCATTTAAACAGTTCCTTATATCCGTTAGCGCAGCTAGCTAGCACCAGATGCTAACAACAACAATGCACGTAAGGTCTCTCTCTCGCTCGCTCGGGCCACACACACACACACACACACACACACACACACACACACACACACACACACACACACACACACACACACACACACACACACACACACACACACACACACACACACACACACACACACACACACACACACACACACACACACACACACACACACACCACACACACACACACACACACACACACACACACACACACACACACACACACACACACACACACACACACACACACACACACACACACACACACACACACACACACACACACACACACACACACCCCCTCCCGGTCCTCCCGATGGCCAGTCGGTGTCTGCCGGTGAGCGTGGAAGTGTGGTCTGCCACAAGCGGGCGGCAGGAGCGGGGCTGTCAGCATCAGCTTGTAGATGGTATTTTAAACTCGATGCGCTCTGAAGCTACGGGGCGGCCGAGGAAAAATAATACACATGCGTTAATCGCGTTAAAATAATTAGTGGCGTTATTTTTTTTTTGCGTTAACGTTGACAGCCCTAATATATATATATAGAATAATTATGATGATGAATGCATTTTTGAATATATCTTTGATTAATGTCGTTTATAACTGAATATTACAATTATTATTAACTTTGTCTGTACAAAGTAGCCTGTCCAGGAAATATGCCCAAATCAACAAAAATTGCGAGCCGGCAGGTAAGACACTCCGCTTCTGAAATGCTTCTGAAACGCGCCCGGTAGGGTATGACACCGGAGGAGGCCGGACCAAAACCGCGGCGCAGATCCTGGATCTCAAAAAGCTTACGAATGCTAGATATAAATATGCAGATCGTTATGTCAACAATCAATCAATCAATGTTTATTTATATAGCCCAATATCACAAATGTTACATTTGTCTCAGTGGACTTCACAGTTTGTACAGAATATCAGTATGACAATACGACACCCTCTGTCCTTAGACCCTCACATCGTACAAGGAAAAACTTCCAGAGAAAACCCACAGTTTAAGGGAACATGGGAGAAACCTCGGGGAGAGCAGCAGAGGAGGGATCCCTCTCCCAGGACGGACAGACGTGCAATAGATGCCGTGTGTAAATTGAAAAGATAATACATTTGCAACATAGGTAGACCAAATGTTTGGAAATGCATGTGTGTATAACAAACATACAGAAACATTGAGAGCGGATTCTATGGCTGAAAAGCTCATTCATAATGATGTGACTGGCTTCTGGAAGGAGGTGAGAGCTCTGAACGTCGTTACTGTGTACCATAGAGGGACTATCTGGAGCCCATGACATAGCTGAGTTGTGGAGGCAACATTACTCTACTATATTTAATTGTGTTAAAAGTGACCCCTCGTGATGGCGTGATCAGTTGAGTTGTGCAGAGGTAAGGTTGGTGCACAGTGGAAATTCCTATTTGACTACTGTCAACAAAACAGTTGCAAAAACCATCGGACGCTATGATGAACCTGGCTCTCCTGAGGACCCCCCCGGGAGAGGAAGAGCAAGAGTGCAATAAGTGCATTCACTATTTTAGCAGCTTTTTCTGACATGAAATCTAAATACAGAACCAGACTGAGTGATGAACTATTAGAGTGAGCCTAAGTGGGTCGAGCATTCACCTCTATGGTGGGCTCCATGCAGAGCCAGTCCTCTCACTAACTGTAAAAAAGAGTGAATGCACTTATTTTACACATTACATTGCATTTAGCTGAGGCTTTTATCCAAAGCGACTTACAATAAGTGCGTTCGACCAACAAAATACAAACTTGAAGAAAACAGAATCATAAAGTACATCAGGTTTCATAGAGCTAAACATTTCAAGTGCTACTCAGCTGGCTTTAGAGGAGCCAGTCCTTTGTTAGTATATAAGTGCTCTGTTAGTAGTTCTATCGCTCGAGGTGGAGTCGAAGGAGATGAGTTTTCAGTCTGGAAGGTGTGTGAGCTTTCTGCTGTCCTGATGTCAATGGGAGCTCATTCCACCATCTTGGAGCCAGGACAGCAAACCCACGTGTTTCTGCTGATGGGAACTTGGGTCCCCCTCGCTGCGAGGGTGCAGCGAGTCGTCTGGCTGATGCAGAGCGGAGTGCACGTGCTGGGGTGTACGGTGTAACCATGTCCTGGATGTAGGAAGGGCCAGATCCATTCGCAGCATGGTACGCAAGCACCAGGGTCTTGAAGTGGATTCTAGCAGTTACCGGAAGCCAGTGGAGGGAGCGGAGGAGCGGCGTGGGGTGGGAACATTCAGGAAGGTTGAAGACCAGACGAGCCGCTGCATTCTGGATGAGCTGCAGAGGTCGGATGGCACATGCAGGTAGACCAGCCAGGAGGGAGCTGCAGGAGTCTAGGCGTGAGGTGACGAGAGCCTGGACCAGAACCTGCGTGGCTTTCTGGGTCAGCTGGGGACGCGTCCTCCTGATGTTGTAAAGCGTGTATCTGCAGCAGCGGGTTGCAGCAGCGATGTTTGCAGTGAAGGACAGGTTGTTATCCAGGGTCCCACCCAGAGTCCTTGCAGTCTGAGTCGGGGAAACAACAGAGGGGCCGATGTTGATAGTCAGGTCAAGAGTGGGACAATCTTTTCCCGGAAGGAAAAGCAGTTCAGTTTTGTCAAGGTTGAGCTTGAGATGATGAGCGGACATCCACTGAGAGATGTCAGCTAAACAAGCAGAGATGCGTGCGACGACCTGGGTCTCTGAGCGGGGAAAGGATAGGACTCATTGGGTGTCGTCAGCGTAGCAGTGGTATGAAAAACCATGCGGGCTAATGACAGATCCGAGCGAGTTTGTGTACAGGGAGAAGAGGAGGGGACCAAGAACAGAGCCCTGAGGGACCCCTGTAGTTAATTGACAAGGGTCGGACTCAGACCCTCTCCAAGTAACCCTGTAGGTGCGGTCTTTGAGGTATGAGGTGAGGAGGGAAAGTGCAGAGCCTGAAACTCCAAGTTCTTGGAGAGTGAAGGAGGATCTGATGATTCACCGTGTCGAATGCAGCAGACAGGTCCAACAGGATGAGGACAGAGGAGAGGGAGGCTGCTTTAGCCGTGTGCAGTTCCTCAGAGACAGCAAGGAGGCCAGTTTCTGTGGAGTGACCTGCCTTGAAACCAGACTGGTGCGGATCCAGAAGGTTGTTCTGATGGAGATAGCAGGAGAGTTGTCTAAAGACAGCGCGTTCAAGTGTTTTAGACAGGAACGGGAGGAGAGAGACAGGCCTGTAGTTTATAACATCAGACGGGTTGAGAGTGGGTTTCTTTAGGAGAGGGTTTACTCTCGCCTCCTTGAGACTGTTTGGAAAGTGACCAGAAGTTAGAGAAGTGTTGATGAAATGGGTGAGAAACGGTAGAATATCAGGAGCGATAGTCTGAAGGAGGTTTGAGGGGATAGGGTCCAGAGGACAGGTGGTGGGGCGGGCAGAGGACAGGTGGTAGGGCGGGCAGAGGTAATGAGGGTAAGAACCTCACTTGGCGAGAGAGGGGAAAAGGAGGTTAGTGTGCCGGTTGAAGGTGGCTCAGGTGACCCAGCGGTGAGTAGGGGTGAGTCAGAAAAAGAAGAGCGAATATCATCAACCTTTTTTTCAAAGTGGTTAACAAAGTCGCTTGACAGAAGGGAGGAGGGGGGAGGGGCTCTGGGGGGTCCAAGAGGGAAGAGGGGGGAGGGGCTTTGGGGGGGTTCAAGGAGGGAGGAGGGGGAAGGGGCTTTGGGGGGGTCCAGGAGGGAGGAGGGGGGAGGGGCTTTGGGGGGGTCCAAGAGGGTGGAGAAGATGGAAAATAGTTTTTTGGGATTGGAATAGGAAGATTGGATCTTATCTTGAAAGAAAGTGCTTTTTGCCTGAGAGATGGAAGCAGAGAAAGAGGAGAGGAGAGCCTGATAGGTTAGGAGGTCGTCACGGTGTTTGGATTTCCACCGTTTCCGCTCTGCTGCCCGAAGGACGGTTCTATTAGCACGCAGTGCGTCATTTAGCCAGGGAGCAGGAGGGGACTGACGAGCCTGCCGAGATGTGAGAGGGCAGAGAGAGTCCAGATAGGATGAGAGAGGACAGAGAGAGTCCAGAGAGGATGAGAGAGGACAGAGAGGATGAGAGAGGACAGAGAGAGTCCAGAGAGGAGGAGAGAGGACAGAGAGAGTCCAGATAGGATGAGAGAGTAGAGAGGAGAGTTTCTGCAGCAGAGTTTGGAGGCAGGAGTTGGAACGAGTCAAAGAAAGGGAGGGCTGAGAGCACCGAGGAGGCAAAGGTAGAGGGGGAGAGGGAACGGAGGTTGCGGCGGACAGGTGCAGGATGAGAAGAGATTAGTTTGTTATGTTTGGAGAGGGGTAGAGAGAATGAGATGAAGAAGTGATCGGAGGTGTGGAGCGGGACTCAGCAGTGAACTTCAGCACGGACTCGAAGGTACAAAGACCCTTTTTTCATACTCTACAAAGAATCAAGAAACCAATTGGTTTAAAAAGATGAAGTATTGACTATAACACACTGATATACATGCCATTAAACATTACCACATGCTGGATCACATCAGTGCAGTTGGGTGTTCTTTCCATGCGAAAGGTTACATTTAGATGTTAACAAGCAACATTACTTTTTTGGCCAGCTTTCTTATTTCAATGTATTGAAGGCAAAGGTTATTTAACACACAGTGAGAACTGCTACTATTTATCTCTGTATATTCTGTATATGTGGTATTTCAGTGAGACACCCGAACAGAGCAAGCTTCTACAGTTGCACTTAGTTTTGATAACAGATAAATATTATTTTGATAATAAAATATATTTGAATGTTGATTAACTTCATTCATAATCTGATTGTCTTTGTAGCTCACTGTTGAAATTTAAAAGACGCATAACAATTAAAAATGGAGTATATGTAACACCTCGTTCATAAATAACACACTTGCTCTGCAATAATGTCATGTTTTATGTTTCCTGTCATTTCTGAAAGGACAGGCCTGAAAGACACGACTCAGCATTTCTCCTTCTCCGAGGGTGAAGAAGAACATCCACGGGGAAAAAGAAGAGCTGATGTTATGAGATTTAAGACCAGCACAGGACATTCACTCAGACGCTACACTTTTACAGTGAAAACAAAGATCTGAACACTGAATAGTTTTGTGGTCTATCAGGACCATGATTTGTTTGTGACGCTGCACCTCAGAGAAGGTCTGGTTATTGTCAGGCCTATGAAGTGTGGCAAAAAAACAGTCAGCTGTTCAAATAAACCTATTTCCACATCTCCCCTCCATCAGCTGATGATTTCTATTCGCCTCACTTTATGAGCTTCACTTGCACCGCAGAGTTTGCAACGCCACAAATAAATGGTGCCAATCTTCAGTCAGATGTGACTGTGTACATTTTTAGTAAGAATAACGGACAAAAGATGTGGAAATACCATATGAGGAAATATGAACCAGAAGTTATCAAAGTTGAACCATCAGAAATGTTTTTAACAACATTTGGTCAAAAAGAGAGAGTGAATAAAGAGAGAGTGAAGAAAGAGGGAACAGACCTGCTCTGTGGATCTGAAGCTGAGGCTGTAAAACAGCGTCCAGTAGTTTCCGGTGTCTCTCGTTCTCCTGTTTTGAACGAGACAGTTCCTCCTCGTACTCTGCTATCGTTCTTTCAAACAGAACAAAGATGTCTTCAGCAGCCGCAGTGAGTCGCTGCTTCACCAACGAGAGCAGCAAAACACTCATGTTTACTAAATCACCACTTCCTGTTCAACACACTGTTTCTCTGAAGCTTCAGTCTCTGTTCAACACACTGTTTCTCTGAAGCTTCCTGAGCTGCTGTTCAGCTGGACGGCAGGAAGCAGAGGTTTGGGAGGATGATGTCCCTGATGCGGTTTAGATTCCTCCAGCACCACGGGGGGTCCTGTGTGGATGGCAGCTCCTTCCTCAGCAGATCCAGTTCTACAGAATTGTCCTAATAAAAGAGAAACAAGAGAAAAAGAACAACATGTATTAATCTTATTAACAAATGATGATTGCAAAAGGATGATCATGACCATCCCTAAAGGATTATTTTAAATTCCGTACTGTTTTGGTTTTAAAAATGTCTAAATAGATAGACATTTTTAAAAAGACATGTTTTGTATAGATCTATACAAAACATGTCTCTGAAGTGTTTTGCTCAAAATACCAAACAGACCACCCGAGGACAAAAAATACACGCGTTAATCGCGTTAACTTGACAGCCCTAATGTATATATATATATTAGGGCTGTCAAGTTAACGCATATATAGGATTGCCATTTCCCGTGTTATTTCCTGTGTATATATATATATATATATATATATATATATATATATATATATATATACTAGGGCTGTCAAACGATTACAATTTGTAATCAGATTAATCACAGCTTAAAAATTAATTAATTAATCAGATTAATCACCATTCGAACTATGTCCAAAATATGCCATTTATTGATGTATATTGTTGGGAATGGAAAGATAAATGAAAGCAGGCGATATATCCATTTAACATACAGTATCTATGTTTATTATAACATTTTTCTGTGTGTCAAAATGAAAGACAACCCACACACCTATCAATCATCAAACCGTGGGGTCTTAATTCATTACGTGTTGATTTCTATCAACGGGGAGTACTTCAGGAAAGTCGACAGAGGGGGGGGGGGGCTAGTGGAGTACTTCAGGAAAGTCGACAGAGGGGGGGGCTAGTGGAGTACTTCGTGACCACAGAGTGTGAACGTTGTGATCAGCTGTTTTAGCGCAGTTCTCCAGTGAAGGGGGGGAGTCTCCCTCCGCAGCCGGTTGCCGTAGTGTTGGCACAGTTCCGTTGTTCAGACCGACGTTAACAGCAGCCTGTCTGTGCACACGGAGACCGACTCTGTCGTCCGGTGATCTAACCGCCTTCTGGAAAAGCTTCACAAGTACGTCGGTACGCAAATGCGCTTTGTGACACAAGTGACGGTACGCATTTCAGACTACGCACATAACCTGCGTACCAGTTATGTGCACCCCTGTACTACAGCAAGAGTATTCTCCGTCGGGACTTCCTGCAACAACACCACGCCATTATCAAAGATGTTCTATTGAGAAGACGATCACTACGTGACAAAAGTTTTCAAAACCGTGGCTACTGAAATCAATCTTACTAAATGAAGCTGAGCGCAAGTTCAGACAGGAAGACCTAACACTCCGTATTGCTCGTCATGGCAATACTCGCTCCCTCCACTGGATGACAGGGAGCGCCACTCCTTAGCCAACATATCACTTCCCTCCATTCACAAGCCTAATTATGGCACCTGTTAAACCCTCTATATATGCTCTCCCCTGTTCTATCAGCTGTCTTCCAGGCGTCAACGCGCAAGCAGCAGCAGAGCTTCGTCCCAGCTCCAGGCATTATTCATCAGCTCCGCAGTCTGGCGGATTAAGCTACAGACGGCGTTCCCCAGTTCGGCTAGCGGGTCCAGCCGGCCGCCCCGCAAACCCGGACGCGGGAGGAAAAAACAAGGAAATCGGGCTCCACGGAAGTTCCTCCGGGCTTAATGGAAATGGGCTACTTCACCCAAACAATTGACGCACGCCTTCAGTCTCTCGAGAGGGCATCACTGGCTCAAATGCGGCGCTTCCGGCTTCACGCGGAACGGTCCTCATCGCAGGCGAAGCTTTACCCATTCTGGCTTCAACCACAACCCCTCCTGCAGGCAGGCAGGGCTCAAGCTACATCCCATTGAAGCTACTTCCTCCTGCGCCTCACCTCTAAAACAGGCGTCAGGGTAGCGCTGGCAAAAGGCAGTTGCAACAAATTCACGAGATGTTTCGTTATATTGTTATGACATTCGGGGCATGCAGAGCGAGATCGCTACCCCTTTAAGAGAGGGGCGTGACGCGTGCATGTGTGCGTGGGTATGGTAGAGCGAGCGAGCGGGATACATGTTTTCTAGAAGTAAACAAGGCAGCAGAAAAAGGATAGGTCTGTGATCTTGCGAATCTATCTCGCGAAACAGAAGAGCTAAATAAATGCAACGACCTCCCAAGAAGAGCTCGCCTCTCTCCAGTCTTTCCGATAAAATGGGTTATTGAACCCGAAGCGTGTTGCTTCTGCTGGGAGACGACAGAGAGTCAATCCCCCCCCCGTTTCCACGACTACGGTCTGGGAGCCGACAGGAAATTCAACACTATACATTTCTACTTTAGTTAAGCTGAGTTCCAGGCAGTGTTGAGTGTAACGTGTTACAGTATGGCGTTGCAGTAACGTATTACTTGCGTACGAAGAACGTAATGCATTACTAATGCAGTTCGGGTAATTACTACCCATTACAATGCTCAGTAACTAACGCAGTTTCAAGCTTCAACACAATATTACCTGAATGAATGGTGTTTCGTAGCTTCTTCTCTTTAATGACAAGTCGCTGCACATTATCCTGGTTATGACACGACCAGATACTAAATTAATTAGGAATTCACTCCTAATATTAATTTAATGATTATTGACTAAATGATCGTATTTTTCTCTTTTTTCTTCCCCAAAAATAAATAAATAATAATGTTCCGTTTCTCGGTGCACCAACGGCTGAATCTGCTACAACAACATCTCCTCGGCAGTAGGGGTGCAACAACTAATCGTCTTAATCGATCAAAATTGATTACCAAATTAGTTGCCAACTTATTCAGTCGTCGATTCATTGGTGATGTCATCACGTGTGTTTTACGCGCCGTTAAGCTCCAACGTATTGGTCTTTTATCGGTACCGGAGACATCTATAATAGGCCATGTCGTGTATATTGCTAAAAAACGAAAATCGCAACGATTCCCCGTTCTGCCCTTATAAATCCATGATCAAATTCTGCATTTTAGACCTTTTTCATTAATCCTCTCTCACCACTATTTCTTATTTCAGGGGATATTCCCTTAACTCAACGCCAGTTCAATCATTACTTAAAGCAAGTTCTCATTAGATCCGGCTTATCACCCCAATTATTCTCAGGGCATTCGTTCAGGATAGGCGCAGCTACCTCCGCTGCTAATCAAGGCGTCTCGTCCTCATCCCTGCAACAACTCGGACGATGGTCCTCCTCTGCCTTCACATCCTACATCCGCCCGGACATCATGCCGTGCTGGCTATCCAAAGGTCCCTCAACACTAAAAGATGGTAAATATACCTATAACTGGTGTGGTAACACGTCAGCATGTATACGTGTCTACGGTTCCGGATCTGTCAGGCTATGACTCCGGATCTGCGTATGCTAATCCCGCAAGTGCAGGTCGCGAACGTGGGTCCGAGCCAAGTTGCCGACACAGGTCCGCGGTTAGGTTTAACCCTGCGGGCGCAGGTTGCGGACACAGGTCCGCGCTTAGGTTCAACCCTGCGGGCGCAGGTTGCGGCCAGTGGGTCTGCGTCATGTTAAACCTGCGTGCAGGTTTCGGGCAGTGGTCCCGCGCATGACTAACCCCGCAGCCCGGAAGCGATTCCGGCGCTCATCATGTCCCCATGTTAATCTCTCTTTTCATCCATAGATCTCCGCAGCCAGCCACAAGGTAAGGATTGCTCACAGCTCCGTACTTCATACTTCACTTCTTTTGGGGGTTCATCAGAGCGGTTCTTTCCCTCCTGAATGATCATCCTGCAAACCCGGGGCCTAATCGCCAAAACATCATTACAGTTACTTATCGTAATACGTCATCACTATTCCCGCATATCATGTGTCCCGGTAATAAACATGTACTCATACATCACGTCTCTTCTGATTGAAATGTAGCTCAGCGTAAGTTCAATCAGGAAGACAACATCATCGGGCGTCACATGTTATCTCAATAAGTGATCAGGGGCATTACGCCCCGGCTAGCCAATCATCGCACCTGCTAACCCCTTTAATCTGCTCTCCCCTTCCTCCCACCATCCTCACTCAGATGATGGAAGACAATCTTAATCACTCAATCAGTTTATCAGCATCTATGACTCATCCTGGCGCACTTAACTGCTATTAAGCTATACTATATCGTGGGTCATGTCTCAGCATTTAACTAAGTGTACGTCTTTTCCGCGTGCATTCTGCACTTCATTCATATTCTCAGGTTTGCTCACTTGGCTCGCGTCAATCCAGGCTATGATATTCATGCATTACTGTACTCCAGCTAACAGCTCGTGCTTACTTATTTACATCTCCCTCTTCGCCCGGACATCGGCTCGTGCTGCAATCTAAGAGCTCTTCAGTTTACCGATGGTAAATAATGCATAACTGGTTGTGGCGTCTTAATAGCATATCAGGGCTTTCGTTCAGATAGGCTCAGCACCTCTGCTGCAATCAGGCATTTCTCCCTCTTCCCTGCAACTCGGGCGGTGGTCCTCCTCCGCCTTCACATCCCACATTCGCCGGACATCAGCGCGTGCTGGCTATCCAAGGTCTCTCAAACACTAAAAGAATGGTAATTATGCCTATACTGGTGGTGGTGGTTTCATAGCACGTCAGCATACGTGTCACTGTGTTCATGTTTAACCCTGCACGTCAGGTCGTGACCTCCCGTACGGCCAGGAAGGACGCCTGGGAGGCATCAGTACGTCTAAATTCCCACATGTATTAACCTCTCATTTTCATCCATAGATTTCCACTGCATCCCACAAGGTAAGATGTCTTCACGTTCAGTACTTCATACTTCACTTCTTTTGGGGGTTAATCGGAAACGGTTCTTTCCCTTCCCGAATGATGTCCTACAAAACCTGGGCCTAGTCGCCAAAACACATTTCATTCACTTGTTATAAACTGTCATCATTATGTTTCATTTATATAATGTGACCGATAATAAACATGTATTTCATACATCATGTCTCTCCTGATTGAAATGAAGCTGAGCGCAAGTTCAGACAGGAAGACCTAACACTCCGTATTGCTCGTCATGGCAATACTCGCTCCCTCCACTGGATGACAGGGAGCGCCACTCCTTAGCCAACATATCACTTCCCTCCATTCACAAGCCTAATTATCGCACCTGTTAAACCCTCTATATATGCTCTCCCCTTTCCTATCAGCTGTCTTCCAGGTGTCAACGCCCAACCCTCCTCCACCCCTTCGCCTCCTGCTTCCAACTCAGGGCCAAGCTCAACCTTCTCCCTTCCAACCGGACCTAACCACTTATCACCACCACCAGGTCTAGACCCAGGGGGGTTCATCGGAAACGGTTCTTTCCCTTCCCGAATGATGTCCTACAAAACCTGGGCCTAGTCGCCAAAACACATTTCATTCACTTGTTATAAACTGTCATCATTATGTTTCATTTATATAATGTGACCGATAATAAACATGTATTTCATACATCACGTCTCTCCTGATTGAACTGCTGTCTGTGCAATTTACTCTGCGCGAGTTGGCAGACTTTATTTTGCTTACTTTAACATACTTTTTCATGGTAGGGCTAAGCCATTTCTTACCTACCCCAGCCATACCCTGGCGCTGGCACGTATGGGGCGGGCCATTCTGCACATGCGTTAAATGCGTTAAATATTTGAACGCAATTAATTCAAAAAATTAATTACCACCGTTAACGCGATAATTTTGACAGCACTAATATATACACAGGAAATAACAAGGGAAATGGCAATCCTATATATATATATATATTAGGGCTGTCAAGTTAACGCGTTAATAACGCGTTAACGCAAAAAAAAATTAACGCCACTAATTATTTTAACACGATTAACCAGAGATGGAGTACTCGAGTCCTGGACTCGGACTTGAGTGCTGATTTTCGGGACTTGACTCGGACTCGCGCACTGATTGACGCGACTCGGACTTGGACTCGTGAATTCTCGCACAGGATGACTTGGACTCGGACTCGTGAATTCCCCCCCCCCACGATGACTCGGACTCGACTCGTACATTGACGCTCCGACTTGGACTCGGACTCGAGCACATTTTCTCTGGAGTCTGATGTCCTCTATCCTGTATGGCGAGTTCCCGTACTGGGCCCCGCTGTTCCAGTCTAGAGATGTCTACAGACACACCCCGCATCATGCTGTATGCTTTCACACATTCTGCTTCCACATCGGGAAAGAGCAAAAATGCTCGTTATGTGGAAACAATATAGAAGAGAAGGCTCCGTAACTCATTACTCTAAGGATCGAGTTCAGACATATAGGCTGTCTTGAACACTATCATCAGAGTAACGTGATCTAATCAATAAATAAAGATTCAGCCGATAACACGAAAGCACATGGCTACTTAACATGCAGAATGACGTCATTTTGCATGCTAAGTAGCCATGTGCTTTCTGGGGCTAAATCTTTATCGGTAAACTGATTTAACCCGTAAAAGTTCCTTCAAAATAAGAGTCCCAATCTTATTACTATCAAAATAAAAGTGCAAAACGAAAACTTTACCATAGGAAAATATTGGCATACAAATATAATCACTTCTCTAAAAGGTAACTCATTTTAAATATAGTTTATTTATATATAATAATAATATGAATATTAGAAATAAGCTTTATATTTGTATAGCACCTATTACAATAATTGTAGCCAAACTCGCTTCACAACAGTTCAATAGACAGGATAACAGCAATGTAGAGGAGCAGCTACATTTCAAAACATATATCCACGAAGATTAATACATGAAGACTTGTGACTCGGACTTGACTTGGACTCTTCTTAAGTGACTCGGAATTGGACTCGAACACTGGTAATGATGACTCGGACTCGACTTGGACACTCCTTGGGTGACTCGGACTTGGACTCGGACTCGAAGAGTGGTGACTCGAGGGTGACTTGGACTCGTGAATTGGTGACTTGACTACAACACTGCGATTAATGCATGTGTATTTTTTTACCTTGGCCTTCAGAGCGCATCGAGTTTAAAATACCATACAAGCTGATGCTGACAGCCCCGCTCCTGCTGCCCGCTTGCAGCAGACCACACTTCCACGCTCACCGGCAACCACCGACTGGCCATCGGGAGGACCGGGAGGGTGTGTGTATGTGTGGCCCGAGCGAGCGAGAGACCTTACGCGCATTGTTGTTGTTAGCATCTGGTGCTAGCTAGCTGCGCTAACGGATATAAGGAGCTGTTTAAATGAAAACAGAGGAGCGACATTTCACCACAACTGCGCCGAGCACTTGATATATATATATATATATATATATATATATATATATATATATATATATATATATATATATGACACTAGAGAGAACGGCAGGATTGTTATTTCCCGTGCTCAGTGAATGCAATTATTATGTAAAAGATTATTACCAAGGCACACCAACAATATGATCATTATAGTTATACAAAAAATATGAGAATAAATGAAAAACAGTTATGAAACACTATATGACAGTAAAACAAGAATACAGTTTAAAAGGGGAGTGATTTGTAAAATATCCATAAAGAAAAAGAAAATCTGTTTACAGGTCTGTTTCATAAGGGTGTTGAGAGGTGTATCCATAGATCTCTTCATGTTGCTCTCAAGGTGCACCAGATTGATGCTTTTAACTTCAATCATAACAATTTTTTTTCCAGGTCCAGGAAACGCCCCTGCTCGTTAGCCATGCTACTGATGCTGGACAGTTTTTCAGTGGCTGCCCTAAACGGAAACATACAAATGAATGTAAATAAATAGCTAAATAATGGAGCAATGCTCTCTGTCTAATATGTTCGCTAGCTGTTAGTGTTGTTGCATAGCAACCACCTCGCCACTATATATATATATATATATATAAACCCAATACTCACATTCATCCGTTATTAAAGTAAGTTAAACCCAATACTCACATTCATCCGTTATTAAAGTAAGTTAAACCCGATACTCACATTTATCAGTTACTCCTGACGTGAGCTTTCTCTCTGAGACCGGACCGACATTTTGTTTGTTTCCTCATCACCGGCGCGCATTGCATCCTGGGATACGGTGGGCTGCGAGGAAGAGGACTCTTCAAAAGAAGAAAGCCGCTCTCCAACCCGCCCCTCCCCCCTCTCTTCTGTCTGTCCCAGAATCAGAAGTCCTTTATTGGTCCCACAGAGGGACATTACCATGGTTACAGCAACAGTGGAGATAGATGCTGCTCCCAGACCGTAGTGGAGGAATACAGGGGAGGACTCTCTGCAGTCTTCCCGGACTGAAGCACCAGGCTTCGGCTTCAATAACCCACTCTGAAATGAGGCAGACAGGCAGGCGGTTCCTTGGGAGGCCGCTGTGTTTCCTCAGGACTTTGTTATACAGCTAACTGGAGACAGACTGATCACTGCTGCTACTCCCGCTCTCTTCCGGACACACACTACGCTCGCTCACTCTCGCTCTACACATGCACGCGCAACACCTCCCTCTCTCTCTTAAAGGGATAGGGGACCCCACTCTGCTTCACCCTGCTGTTATAAGAGAGAGAGATAGAGAGAGATAGATGGATAGATGGATGGATGGATGGATGGATGGATGGATGGATGGATGGATGGATACATACATACATACATACATACATACATACATACATACATACATACATACATACTTTATTGATAGGTAGGTAGGTAGGTAGGTAGGTAGGTAGGTAGGTAGGTAGGTAGGTAGGTATAGGTGGGTAGGTAGGTAGGTAGGTAGGTATAGGTGGGTAGGTAGGTGGCTGAACATATGAATACATTCTGGAAAACTTTAAGAAAGAGATCGGAGCTTCCGAGACCCACGTGTTTTAGAAATGGACATTTTCAAGAACTTGAAATAGACAGTTTGTGTATCTCTGAGTATTTAAAAATAAAAAAGCATCGGTGAGGAACAAAGTGAGGGTCGGTGTGTGACTGTTAAACTACAGTGTGTGTGTGTGTGTGTGTGTGTGTGTGTGTGTGTGTGTGTGTGTGTGTGTGTGTGTGTGTGTGTGTGTGTGTGTGTGTGTGTGTGTGTGTGTGTGTGTGTGTGTGTGTGTGTGTGTGTGTGTGTGTGTGTGATGAGCTTGTTTCACATGAACTAACTACAGGTAGCCTATGTTACTTAAGCAATAGCTCACGACAGGCCGTGGTAGGCCTATATGCTCATTATATCACAGCTAAGGGGGGCGTGGTTCGGCTCGACGCGAAGTGAGCTATTGCTTTTATCAAACGGTTACCAAGTGTGGCAATATGAAAGAAAAATACACACTCTAATTTAAATAGTTTTTATTAGTAAATAATGATGTTCAAAAATAAAATAGGCCCCCCGTTGCCTTCTGCACGAAACATAGTGCGAGGTGGTTGCTATGCAACAACACTAACAGCTAGCGAACATATTAGACAGAGAGCGTTGATCCATTATTTGGCTATTTATTTACATTCATGTGTTTGTTGCCGTTTATTGTGCACCCACTGAAAACCTGTCCACCATCAGTAGCATGGCTTACGTGGTTACTTGTTGAGGTTGAGGTTGTTCTAGCTGTTGCTTGGCGTGGCGAGAATATTGTTCCACTTTCTCCGGTCCCCGAGACTCGGCTTCCAGTAGCTCTGGAGAGAGCTTTCGCACCTGTGGCCACTAACGGTCATCATGTCTCTGCTTTGTTTCAAGACCCACATCAGAAAGCTTTTGAATGGTGGTCCTTCTCCAGTTGGTCACCTGCTCTTCACGTAGCTCTGCATGTCGTCGTGTACGTGCTCTCTGGAGATAGGCACTCCTCAATCCACTCCTCCATAGTAAGACCCCCCCGGAAGTCGAAGTTAATCTTAAATGTTTCCATCTTATGCTTTGTAAGTTTGTTTCGTAACGGAAGAAATATAAAATATTTATAAAACGGACAAGTCAAATCAAGCAATCTGATTGGTCGATAGCGTTTTTGCGGACCTCTTTGATTACAGATTTGAAAACATCGTTGCTTGCTTTAAAAGCAGCACAGTTCATGATGTCAAACCTTGGAAAGTATACAGATATCCTGCCTAATGCCAAAGGAACTGCACACTGGATATGTGTCGCCGTTTGATGTCAGTGGGTCCTGAGACGCTTCTCAATACTCAAATTTCCCCTCCTCGACTCCTCGACTCCTCGGTCCTCCGGTAGTGACCCGGAAATGAATTTCAGCGCGCCATTTTGAAGGACATCGAGCATCAAGGAGGCTCTCTGGAGGAGCTATAACCGAGGATACACTGATGGTTCCTCCACGGTCCTCCACGGCTCCTCCGCGGATGCATTTCCGGGAACGGTGGAGGCGTGACGCACCCAGACTTATCTCAGCCAATGACAGCTCTGCATGCATCCCCTGGATAATATTTTAGAAACTGCTTTCATCGCATCCCGATGTTTACAGTGAGAACAGCTGTGAGGTCCGTGCAGAAAGCAGAGCAGTGTGTATAATATATATCACTCAGTATAACAGGCCTACTCTCTTTATTTGCTTTAGTTTAGTAGATATCTACAAACAAAGAGTCGATATTTTTCTAAGACCATTTAGTGCTTCACATAATAAAATACACCACGGCTGTAGCCTGGTTATGCTTTAGGAGCTGTAGGTGTGTGTGCAGTGGCGGCGCTAGGGGTTGGCTACTTGGGCTCAAGCCCCGGATGTTTTCTGAAAACCCCCGGATGTTTCACTTAAAAAAAAAATATGTGAAAATGTCTCGGGAGTAATGTGCAGTACCGGAGTCCACCAGAGAGGCAGCCGCTGCGGGACATTAGCCTGCGTACTGCGTAGCCTTCCCTGCCCTGAAGAAGAAGTGATCCTTCCTAGTGCCTGACGAGTTTTAAGCTAATAGCCTATAAAGTTATGGATATTAGAAAGTTATTTTCATAGTATGTAAAGCGCTTTGAGGGGTCTTAAAGACTGGATAAAGCGCTATATAAGTACAGTCCATTTACCATTTACCATTTATCGAAGCAGCCGGCGCCACAAGCTGCAGCAGCAGCAGCAGTATCAGCAGCTGACAACAATGTCATCACCAGCAGTGAAGAAATAGATGATGTTTCAGGTGTGTGAATCTAATGGTGATATCTGCACTCTGGCTGAAGTGAAAAAGAGTGATGTACTGTAACGTTAATCTTATAGCTAGTAAACATGGAGTAACCAAGGCAAGGCAAGTTTATTTATATAGCACCTTTCAACACAAGGCAATTCAAGGTGCTTTACAAAAAGAAAGACATTCAGACAAAGGCATTTAAAAACAGTAAAAGATAATAAAGGAAACATTAAAAGAAAAAATACATGAATACAAAGTTACAGTGCAGTTTAAGATACGAATAGTTCACACAGAAGTTCCACTTTACTGATGAACACAACAGCTCAGTTTAAATTAAAAGCAGCGACAAAAAGATAAACCACACTAAGTCAATACCCTTATATGTTAGTATGTATACAGAACATGACTAAAAATTATCCTAAGATGTAACGTTAACCCTTCATACCTCAGTCTACTTTTAAGACACTAAAATAACGTATTCCAATTTTTATTTTGTTTTCGCACGTGGAATTATACCGGCTCTCGTTTCAGTACACATAACAACGGAACCATAGCAACGGAACTGACAGGCAACAGAACTGACAGGCAACCCTCTGAATCCGATTGGCTGTGACTGCATCCACTCAGAGTGCCCGATTCAGAAACGTGACTCTTACACTCTTTACGTCACAAACAAAGATGGTGGATGAGAATAGATCTATAAAACGATAAGCAATGCGCAGTGGATCGGAAGAGGACGGTGTGTCGGCGTTGTTCGATAGCGGTGCGGTATGCTAATGGGAACACACGCCAAACATGCTAAATCACATCAGAAAGCATCACCCAGATTTGCCACCCACCGGAGCGGCAAAAGACAACAGCAGTTCAACAGCTGATCCCCGCTGTTTTGAATAAACCAATAGACATGAGAGCCGAGAAACCAAAAGAAATAACGGAAGCTTTTGGCATATTTTTTCAACGACTTTGCGCTCTGGAAACACTTTCTTATTATTTATGATGTAATATTTTCAAGACATTCTTTTTAGTTTTACAGCTTGATGAAACCTTTTTGTTTGACATCAGCCATTATAGATACTATGGCCATCTGAGTGAGTGTGGTTTGTTTTTAACTGTTTAATACAGTTAATTATTCAAAATGTCAGAGTTCTTTATTTTTAAACTGAAACTTGCACTACTGTTCAAAAGTAAATAACAACAAACCTGGAATTATGCATTTGGGACTTTTTTTTGCTTTTTCTTGTTGTACCGAACCGTACCGAACCGTGACCCCCAAACCGAGGTACGAACCGAACCGTGACTTCTGTGAACCGTTACACCCCTAGTCCCCGGTGTTCCAGGGAACTCACCAAGTGTCAGAAAACACAACCCTCTCTCTTTTCCTCCATACCCACATCTCTAAAAACGGGGCTGCAACGGATCTGATACAGACTGATCTTGAATTATTTTCTACATCACAGAAGTGGTGCTCCGCTTATTGGTCAATTCTCCACCTATCAGGGGAATGTGGGGTTGGGCCACGGCCGGCCATTGCACTGGAGACGCTGTAGTACATATGCCAGGCCTGTAAGTGGCGCTGTAGTCTGCCACAAAAGCAGCGAAGAAGACTTCCCGCGCATGGTTGCCCTTCTGTTTATTCTCCGCTCTGGTTCTTTTTCTCCCTCCCCGAGGGAAGCGTTTGCTCCTGCTGCTGTAATTCAATGCAATCCCTCCCTCGCTGTAATTCTCTCCGGTAGTCCACCAGCAGATGACAAACACCCTCCTCTCCGGCTCTTCCATGGAACGAGGGGACCGTGCGGCAGAGTTTCAGTTAGATTTTTTTTCGCCGGTCAACATGTCCGTTAAAGTTTAAATCTTCCGGACAAAATTAGAAAAGTGCCGGTCAAAGGTCTTCTTTGTTATTTATTGAGCTTTAAAACAAATGAATAACGACTCTCTATAATAATATAAGAATAAAACACGGAGGACGGAGATCTCTTTTTCTCCCCTTCTTCTCCCCGCTGCAGCCCAGCAGCTGATCTCAAAGCACACGCCCCTCTCCTGCAGGGGGGCGTGGTCAGCTGCAGGGGGGCGTGGTACAGCTCACAGAATCAGCCCCCTGCAAAAACAGCGCTGGAAAGAGCAAATAGAGCGAAATGAGGCATGGCTAAAATGCAGGATCTGTTTGGTATTTTGAAAGAAAAACTATTTATATACTTTATATAGGTATGGCCCTCCAATATATTGTTCAAATATAGCATGATATGTCCCCTTTAAGGTAGGGTTAATGTTGCTCTCAAAGTGCACCAGATTGATGCTTTTAACTTCAATATTTTAAAAAAAGTCTTCCCGGGGGAGCATGCCCCCGGACCCCCCTAGAGGAGGTGACGGCCCCCCTAAAGGATGTTTGGTTCACCCCCCACTTGTAAAAAAAATAGCACTTTACTTAATTTAAGAATTGAGAAGCCTCTCTTCTCACTTCGGTTAAATGGATTCCTTGCGTCCCTCACTTGCGTTGTTTTCCTGCGACTAGTCCCTCCCACCAGGGAAGCATGGAGAGATGCAAGGGGCCCTTCTCACTGCTCTTATTTTATCATCTGTTGTAGACCCAAATAAATAACATAAAATAAGAACTCATTCTCAAAAAAGATAAACGCCATTCTTAAAATGTCGAAACGAACATTAGTTGGATTAATATTGATTAGAGTGCACAATAGAAATAAAATAATTGAGAGAAGAAACATATATATGTTATCTATCAAAACCCAGTTAGATGAACATTCATTGGATTGCACACTTTGTTTGTTTGTGTGGATATGCAGCACATTAACATTTAAATAGCACTTAATGACTGACTGAATGGAAATGACAATAAATTAAAATGTAAAACTGAGTTTCACTCAACTCAGCGGCCGCTTGGACCAGTCTTTCACCCAGCTCAACACTCTGACGGCTCCAGCTCCTGATATTCCAGTCATTCATCCCGGCCAGCCCTGTGAACCATTCATCCCCACCCCTGTGAGGTATTCAGTTGATTCAGGGACATGCAGTCAGTTTCTTCACCAGTGCTCCGGAGTTTTTGATCAGCAGCCTTTAACTTACTCCTCTGACAGAACTAGGATCCATCCATCTTCTCCCGCTTATCCGTGGTCGGGTCGCGGGGGTAGCAGTTCCAGCAGAGAGCCCATAACTCCCTTTTCCCTGGCGACATCAACCAGCTCTGACTGGGGGGTCCCAAGGCGCTCCCAGGCCAGCGAAGAGATATAATCCCTCCACCTGGTCCTAGGTCTACCCCTTGGTCTCTTCCCAGCTGGACGTGCCTGGAACACCTCCCTAGGGAGGCGCCCAGGTGGCATCCTAACTAGGTGCCCGAACCACCTCAACTGGCTCCTTTCGACGCGAAGGAGGAGCGGCTCAACTCCGAGTCCCTCCCGGATGACCGAACTTCTCACCTTATCTCTAAGGGAGACACCAGCCACCCGGCGGAGGAAACCCATCTCGGCCGCTTGTATCCGCGATCTCGTTCTTTGGGTCATGACCCATCCTTCATGACCATAGGTGAGGGTAGGAACGAACACGGCCCGGTAGACAGAGAGCTTTGCCTTCTGGCTCAGCTCCCTTTTCGTCACAACGGTGCGGTAAAGCGACTGCAGTACCGCTCCCGCTGCTCCGATTCTCCGGCCCATCTCACGCTCCATTGTTCCCTCTCTCGGGAACAAGACCCCGAGATACTTGAACTCCTTCACTTGGGGTAAGGACTCATTCCCTACTTGGAGTGGACAGTCCATCGGTTTCCTGCTGAGAACCATGGCCTCAGATTTGGAGGTGCTGATCCTCATCCCAGCCGCTTCACACTCGGTTGCGAACCGATCCAGTGAGTGCTGAAGGTCGCAGACCGATGAAGCCATCAGAACCACATCAGCTGAAAAAAGCAGTGGTGCAATCCTTAGTCCACCGAACTGCAGACCCCCCCCCCCACGACTACGCCTCCAAATCCGATCCATGTATATTACAAACAGGATTGGTGACAAAGCGCAGCCCTGGCGGAGGCCAACCCTCACCGGAAATGGGTCCGACTTACTGCCGAGGACCCGGACACAGCTCTCGCTTTGGGAGTACAGAGATTGGATGGCCCTGAGTCGAGACCCCCTCACCCCGCTCCACTTGTTAGATGCTTTTATCCAAAGCGACTTACTCAATACTGTGGCCAATCCCCACAGGAGAAATGTGGGATGAAGTGTCTCAGGGACACAACGACATGCTGACTGCAGTGGGGTTTGAACCTGTGCTCCCCTGATCCGAACACCAACGCACACTCTGCCACTCAACTACCAAATGTATCCTTAATTACATTAGAAACTTGATTTGTGGATAAGAGTCATGACTCCCCTTGCTTGTGATGTAAATAACAATGCATAAATGCTCCCCAGGTTGCATTGTTGGGTCTTGTGTGCCTCATCTTCCTCTCGACAATACATCGAATCTCTACACGGTTCAGGTCAGGCGAGTTGGCGCTCCAAATTCGTGCTATTGTCTCAACATTTCTAACTTTTTTCTGCAAATCTCATAATTACTTGTTTCTCAAAATGTAGACTTATTTTCTGAAAAATGTCAGATGATAGAAAGGCAACAGTAACTCAAATAACCACTTCTTACAACAAAGGTATGCAGGAGACCTCACAGCTGTTCTCTCTGTAAACATCGCATCGTGAAGCAGTTAATAAAATAATATCCAGGGGATGCATGCATTTAAAAGCAGAGGCTACTCAGTAGAGGCATGTCCAGCCATGCAGTGGGTGGTTTGAGAACTACCTCTCTGAAAGGTCCCCATGTGTTCACTTTGATGGACTGTCTTCTGAGTGGTTAAACATCACTAATGGTGTTCCTCAAGGCTCTGTTTCAGGTCCACTTTTATTCTCCATATATATTAACAGCGTAGGTGATAATGTGGATGAAGCTACTTTACATTATGCGGATGATACCGTGATGTTCTGTGCAGGTCCCTCATTCAGGAGGCTGGTGTTAAATTACAGGCTGTTTCTAACACTATTCAGACTCAGCTCTCTGAACTAAAGCTTCTTTTAAATGTGGATCAAACCAAGGTAATGCTCTTTCTAAAGCTAAAAAGACACCAGAGCCTGTTTTAGATATTGTAACTACGCAAGGAACAAAACTTGAAGTTGTTGCCTGTTACAAATACCTTGGTATCTGGCTTGATGATTGTCTCTCTTTTAAACTTCATGTCAATAACCTGCTTAAAAAGCTGAGGGTTAGGCTTGGTTTCTTCTCCAGGAACACGTCCTGCTTCTCGCTTGAGGTCAGGAAGAGGCTCTGTGACCTTTGACCTGTGCTGGACTCTGGGGATCTGGTCTATATGAATGCACCGGCCCGTTGCCTGGTCAGGTTAGATGCTGCGTATCACAGCGCTCTGAGATGTGTGACTAACTGTAAAGCACTCACTCATCACTGCACCCTGTACGCCAAGGCAGGTCTGCCTTCACTACCTGCACGGAGGCTCAGTCACTGGTACACGTTCATCTCTAAAGCCATGTTGGGTAAACTACCTTGTTATATCTGATCTCTGGACCAATTGAAAGTACGTATTGCCTGAGATCTCATGCTGTTGTTTTATTAAATGTTCCAAGTGCTCGGACTGTCTGAGGGAAGAGAGCTTTCAGATGAGCAGCTCCACTCACTTGGAACCGTCTGCAGAGCTGTTTGAAACTGAGCACTCTGGTTCTCCTGCATCACTCTGGAACTCGCTGGGTGCCGTGCTGTCTGATACTCATGGTACCTGTCACTGTGAATAGAGTCTGTAAACTGTACATTATGTTGTGTGTCGTCCTTATTGTTGTTCTGTTGTTTCGATGTTACATGTGTAACTAATGTCCTGCAGGTCTGAAGAAGAGATCTTTTGATCTCAAGGGGCTTCACCTGGTTAAATAAAGGCTACAAACAAACAATGCAGAGCTGTCATTGGCTGAGATAAGTCTGGCCGTGCTTCACGACTCTTTGAAACATCGCTGTTGCCGGAAATACATCCGCGGAGGATCCATCAGTCTCTCCTCGGTTATAGCTCCTCCAGAGAGCCTCCTCGATGCTCGATCCTCGGTGTGCATTTAGAGAAATGAGATGTCCTTCAACACGGCGTGCTGAAATTCATTTCCGGGTCACTAGCGGAGGAGCGAGGATTCGGGGAGTCGAGGAGGGGTAATATTAGTGAAATGAGAAAGGGCCTGTGTCTTACTGAGAGAACCGTGTGCAGTGTTTTGCAAAAAGTGCCAAGTTGAATTGCAAATTTGGTGCAGAGCAGAAAATGTGTTGAGAGTTTTGGAAATTTGAGCTGAGGTTTTGTTTTTGAGGGTGAGATGAAATCATTTTGCTTCATGTGAGATTTTAGTGTTTGCCACTGAAAAAAACTGTAATTGTGTTTTGGGAAATGGTATATATGGAATATGCCAAATAATAGGGTATGATGTTTCTAAAAGTAGTTTGGTATTCTATGTATGTAAATTCACTGAGGAAATGATCTGCTAATATCCAGCAAGAAAGCTTTCACTTGGAAATTGCAGTAAGGAAGCACCACCAACGAAAAACCAATGGGTAACAATCATGGAATCTTTTTGATCTAAAAACTTGACTCATAAATTGAGATTACAAGAAACACAACTCAACAGAAAGTGGGAACATTGGACTGTATACAAGACTCAAAACAAAGACATTTGACTGGAACAATAGCGAACGGATACATGTAACATCTAGGGAGAGATTCCCAGTTAAGAACCCTAAGACCTTTTTTCCTCTCCCAGCTGCAGCTTTTATATCATACCAACAGAAGCAGAAGCGAATACACACCAACAGACCCATGTATGTGGAGAAGAGTCATTGCTCCCGGGTGTGAGACTGAACATGTCCCGACTTGCCTCAAAAACTAAACTAAAGCTTACAGTAATATCCCATTGAGTCAGGGGCCTCCTGCTGTGAGAGTAAGGGTGTCTTCCCTCTGCTGAATAGTGACACCTTTAGTGATAAGCTATATCAGACCTTACACTCTTTCACGTCAGTTTAACAAACCGTGTACATTTAGTATATAAGTATAGAGCTATGTGACATATCATGCATTTTACATTGTGGATTCTACGAAATTATATTTGACTATTATCTTTTGTTTTAATTATATAACCCAATATGGAAACCTCCTCAGTCTCTGGTTGTAAATGTTGCCGGTTCTGGTCCTCTCTTTTTGGACCAAACATTTTTTTTATCAAAAACAGTCTAGTTATCGCATTATATACGACTTACTGGGAATTACCCAAAGAGTTTAAACCTAACAATAATCAATATCTTCAGTGTCAGGTTCAGAAGAGTCTTCAGTGTCAGGTTCAGAGGAGTCTCCAGGGTTGTCCTCAGTCTCTGGTTGTAAATGTCTCTCTGGATCTGAGTTCCTGGCTGGTTCTGGTCCTCCACAGTCCTCTCCATCAGCTTCTGTTTCCATGTGTTCAGCTGAGCTGCTGGCTGGAGGCTCTGCCTATCTGTTCTCCTCAGTTTGAGTTTGATGAAGCTGTGAGGACTGACGACCAACACACTCATGGCTTTTGACCTGATAACTCCAGGTGAAACTTTTGTCACAAACACTGCAGCTGAATGGTTTCTCTCCTGTGTGGATTCTCATGTGTCTCTTTAAAACTCTTCTCTCTGCAAAAGATTTCTTACAGACTGAGCAGCTGAATGGTTTCTCTCCTGTGTGGATTTTCATGTGCTCCTTTAAATGTCCTCTCCGTGTAAAATATTTCTTACAGACTGAACAGCTGAACGGTTTCTGTCCTGTGTGGATTCTCATGTGTGTCTTTAAATCTCTTCTCTCCGCAAAAGATTTCTCACAAATTATGCAGGTGAATGGTTTCTCTCCGGTATGAATTATGATATGTCTTTTCAGACTTAACTTGCAGCCAAATTTTTTCGCACAATGAGAGCATCTAAAGTGTTTATTTCCAGTCCTACATCTTGAATCACTGACAGGGTCTTGTTTAGTTCTCTGAGAGTTTGAACCTGGTTCTCTGGTCTCCTTCCAATCAGCACTGTCTTCAGTGTCAGGTTCAGAAGAGTCTCCAGGGTTGTCCACAGTCTCTGGTTGTAAATGTCTCTCTGGATCTGAGCTCCTGGCTGGTTCTGGTCCTCCACAGTCCTCTCCATCAGCTTCTGTTTCCAGGTGTTCAGTTTGTTTGTGATGAAGCTGAGAGGACTGAGGTTTCTCTTCATCATCTTCACTCTTCACAGGGACAGGAGTGAATGTGGACTTGGTGATATCAGCCTCCTCCAGCCCTTGAAGCTGCTCTCCCTCCTGACTGCTCCAGAGTTCCTCCTGCTCCTCTTTAATGTGTGGGGGGGGCTCTGGGTCCTCCTGGTCCAGACTGGAGCTCCACTCCTGCTGCTCAGGGGGAACCTCTTCTTTAACCACCACCAGCTGCTGGACGTCTGCAGGAAACAGGAAACACATATTCAGAGAAACTGTAATAATAATAATAATTCCTTATATTTATTATAGCGCTTTTCCAGATGCTCAAAGCGCTTTACATATACACATTACACATATTTTGTATACATGCAATGGTCACTGTGGACAATACCCACAGGAGCAAGTTCAGGTGAAGTGTCTTGCCCAAGGACACACCGGCTTTACAGACGCAGCAGCGGCGGGTTTCACCCCTTGATCTGATGATCATTGCACAGCGCACTGCGCCACACTGTCCATCTTCACGCCTCGAAGTCATCGAGGCGCTTTTACAAGTATACATTAGTATTATACATGTACTGTGGACAATACCCACAGGAGCAAATCCGGGTGAAGTGTCTTGCCCAAGGACACAACGGCCTGACGCAGTGGCGGCAGGAGCGGGTTTCGAACTGGAGTTCCCCAGCACTCCCCTTTGATCTGATGATCGGATGCACAGACCACTGCGCCACCCATCCCAAGAGACGAATAGAGTATTATGTAGAGTATCAGAATTATCCACGCCTTATTTTACATGCTTGCCTATGGTTTTTCTATGTCCCGCCCACTGTGTATTTCTGTTGGATCAATAGTCTGTCAATTACACCTTTTTCTTCCAGACTCCCTGGAGAGTTTCAGGACAACAGGTGAGTCAGTACTGTCGCTGATCTAAAACGTAGTAACACTGCCGGATAGCAAGGCATCGGCCGTTCACGTCGAATTATAAGACACAAATCTGTTTATTTTATACTCTTATACTAAAAGTCTCTTCCTGTATTGCCGTGATGAAATGGAAATGCGCAATAAATGTGTCACTTCCGGTGGAAGCAACGCCGACAGTGTGTATTATTGTTCTTTTGTCATGTGGTAAACTATGTTCACGGTATTCCTATCCTAAGATGGCAGCGTCAACAGTTTGTGACCTGTCTGCAGAGTCGTGAGCTGAGAACTGGTATTGGAGTTTCTCAGAGTAGTCGTTTAGCATCTCTCACTGCCTCGCTAAACCTGTACTTGGACTCATACATTACATGTTAGCCACTTTTATCCAAAGCGAATTGCATACTCAATACTGTGGACAATCCCCACAGGAGCAATTTGGGGTGAAGTGTCTCAGGGACACAACGACATGCTGACTGCAGTGGGGTTTGAACCTGTGACCCCCTGATCCGAAAACTAAAACTAGTACTGTGGGAATATAAAGAGTGCTGCATTGTTGCAGGACAGTTTGTCTCTGCCTGCCACAGTCTGAGGGAACCGGACTGACCTGATACACCAGCTCTCACATCTTATATATCTTATGTATACATATCATATTTTATTTTTGTATTAATGTACTATATGAATTAAATTAATCTGTATTCCTTGTAAAAAAAAACATGTTCTTGCTTAACCTTCAAATTCGTAGCAGTTTGTTTATATGTATTAGGGGTGTTAAAATTAATCGTTTCTACATCGCGATGCAGACGTTGACGATTCTGCATCGATGCAGTGATCAGGGACGCGGGAAGGGGGAGTGCTGAGGGGGCTGCAGCACCCCATCTGTTGGCGGAGAGTTGTAAATGCAATGCCAAAAAGTTCACAAAACAAATCAATACAAACGTTTCATTTTGAGTTAGTATTTTAACTAGGGCCGGGACTTTAACGCGTTAATTACGATTAATTAATTACACAAAAATGTACGCGTTAAAAAAATTAACGCATTTTAATCGCACTTATTTTTGCACAGCGGAACGTTTCTCACTGGATGAGTTTCAAGCGTACCGATTATACTGGAGCACCAACTAACGTTCATGACTTCAGCATGGGACTTCAAACAACAACAAACCACGGTGAACAATAGTCAAACATGAACGAACAAGCTGATGAGACCGCTTTGGTCGGCCCCGTGGATGGGACATTTTGTTTTAAAAAACGGACGGATGGAAGCGTCGATAAGAGCACGGCTGTGTGCAAATTATGCAAAAAAGAATGTGCATATCACCGCAGCTCATCAAGCCTAAAGTATCACCTAAATGCAAAGCATGTAGCAGCTAGCGTGGACGTTAGCCCGACTCCGAGTGCAAGGAACCACACCCTGACCCAACCCACACTCAACCAGATGACTGGTTTCAGGGCCAGGATAAGTCAGTCCACGTCTGAGAGAATAACCAGCTCCCTGGCTCACTGGATTGCACTCTGGGCTCGACATTAAGGACTGCCCGATGGCCCGGGGCCATCTAGCATTTAGCTCGGGCAATGAAGCCTCACCTGCTGGTTGCCCGATCGGGCAATCTATCATGCCAGTATCATGCAGCTCGCGGATCCAGTAATGAGGGACCCGACAGTAAAACTAAACATATCTATAACTAGTTTAGGTAGTTTGAGAGGTAATTAAAATAGCTACGTGCGATATTCTAACCTGAAGTGTGTGTTTTGTTCCGCTCACCGCTGCATGTGATCATGCAGAGCTGCGTGTCGAGTCTCGACTCGTCAGCAGCAGCTGATTTCTCTCTCCCGTCAGATTAGACTTCACTCGCGTTTATGTCCATATCGATCAGATCCAGCTAGTTCTAGCTAATGATAGACTACCTGCTTATTAAAAGACAACTACACAATAAGTGTCGCTATGCAACTGGATGAGGCCACAAAGTATAGCGCAGCATTATGCATTTGTTTACATGCCCACCGGAGCCCCGAGGCATTACCAACAGATCAACGCACAATCAACCCACACAGGACATCTCTTTCTCCACATTACGTGTTAGACATTAGAGTTGACTATTCTTGTCTGTCACATCCTCTTCTTGTCTGTCACATAAGTGGCGCAACTGAAGCGGTATTGCTCTAAAGGGAAATTATTTTGACCGAAGATATTTAGATTTGCCGGCTAACGGGAACTCTGACGTGTGCTTCGCGGATGCGCTCGGCTCCTCTCGACTGCTGCTCGGGTCTGCTCGGTCAGCTTCCGGATGAGGAGGCATTCGTTCGACCAACTTACAGTAGTTAACATTACAAACATTTTTAACAGGGGCCAGAATAGTGTAAATAATGTTTGTTTTGGCAGTTATAACTGCATGTAATGTTTTCTACTTTTTTCCATCTGGGAAGGCATTTGCCTTCATCAGATGGAAAGTGTTTTGACCAACAACTTAAGTGTTTCTTATAGCTATGCAGGAAGCGAGTAAACACAAACAAGAACAAACAAACAAGTGAAATGAAGAATAAAATTGAAATTGTACAATATAATATTGTGGTGGTTCATCTTATAATTCAGTCTAGAGAATGCACCAGACAGCATCTAAGACCTGCAAAAATTAAAAAATGTCTAGGGGGACGGAGGCCCCCAAACCCTTCGTGCCATTTCGTCCGCATGCATTTTTCAGGGCAATCTCTATTGGGCTCAGGGCCATCTGTGAATTAGCTTAGATGGCCCTGTGCTTAAAAATGCGATTTAAAAAAATGCGATTTAAAAAAATGCGATTAAAAATGCGATTAATTTCGATTAATTAATTACAAAGCCTCTAATTAATTAGATTAATTTTTTTAATCGAGTCCCGGCTCTAATTTTAACATGAAGAGCCGTTTGGGAGCCGAAACAGCCGGCGCTTTGAGAGAGCCGAGCCAAATGATCCGGCTCACTAACGTAAAAAGACAGTATCTATAAGGGACGGCTCAACTCAAAATTCAAGCAACCCCCCCGCTCTCAGGGTGGACGCCCTCTCAGCCCTGGTCTGGCGGAAACACTGACACCAAGGCTTTTCCCGTTCTAGCTCCGTGCTAGAGCTTTTCTGGTTCGGAACCGGTTCTTCAGTTCAGCTCCCGCTCTGTTCACACCGCTCAGAGCCCGACTGGTGCTGCGTCATTGCGTCATCATTTGCGTCATGACGTAACCGTTTGCGTGCCTGCTTCATAAAGCCAAACCTCGCGGAAACCCCTCACATCGACAACAACAACAATGGCCGATTGTTTTGAAGTCGAAACGAAATGGAAGAAATGGGACGACTTTACTTCCAACTTTACAGTCGTTACATGCTACATTCAAAAGTTCTTTACAATCATCATCAACGACGATTCCGTAGGAGAAAGAAGGTAAATTCTAACGCCTATTCGACGGCGTTAGAGCTAGCTGTTGTTAGCCTCTGCATGCGCCAAGCTCAAAATACCCAGCTTGGCAGCATTAATTACTTTGGTATAACATTACAACTGATTCTCAATGTTATCTCCACAGATCATGTTGAAGCTGGCGGAAAGGCGGATGTCGCGTGTTATTTGGACACAGCCCAGATCCGACGTATGCGCGACGTGCTTGCTTTCTAGACTGATAACCTTTTGGTGCTTGAAACGAACCGGATACCGGAGCTTAGAGGCTTAGGGTTAGTGAACAGGAAAAACCGGTGCTTTTCAAGCTCCAGCTCCGAACCGGCCCTGGAACCGCGTTGGTGTGAAAGGGGTATTAGTGATGCCACATTCAGGACAGTCAGTGTCCTTTTTTCAACAGAAGACCATTGCTAGTAGCTGCAGCTAGACTGCAGAAGCATTAGTTTTTGAGGATGGAACAATTTCACACACAGATATATATTTTTTTATTCTCTGTCAAAGCGTCATTGAGTTTCCTGAAAAGCGCTATACAAGGCTCATGTATTATTATTATTATTATTATATAGGGGGGCTAGACCTATACAATTGATTTACTTTAGTTTATAATTTAATAAGACATTTATGTTATTGATTTCTGAAGCACTTTTCTAAATAATAAAAAGGGAGTTCATATTTATCTTGTATTCATCGATGAAACCAAGATAAAGATAGGAGGGAGTGAGGAGTTTATCAAATTAACAAGTTTAAATGATTTGTTATTGTTTGTGATGCTAAGGATTTTTTTATTATTGAAATATATACAGAGAGAGAGAGTTAGTAAACAGGGGACAGACCTGCTCTATGGATCTGATGCTGAGGCTGTAAAACAGCGTCCAGTAGTTTCCGGTGTCTCTCGTTCTCCTGTTTTGAACGGGACAGTTCCTCCTCGTACTCTGTTATCGTTCTTTCAAACAGAACAAAGATGTCTTCAGCAGCCGCAGTGAGTCGCTGCTTCACCAACGAGAGCAGCACAACACTCATGTTTACTAAATCACCACTTCCTGTTTCTCTCACTCTGTGTTGCTAGCGTGTTACCAGCTAGCATGCTAAGCTAGCATGCTAAGCTAGCTTCTAGAGTCCGAGCTAAAGGCTTCAGAAGAAAGAGCACAAAGTCAGAGGTTCATCCAGACACACAGACGATGGATCAGCTGCTCACACACACTTCCTCAGGAACACCGAGAGAGAACCATGGATATAGAGAGAGAACCGACGAGACACGATCTGGTTCCGTTAGAAAGAGAGGGATCATCACTTCCGGTGCAGAGGACTTCAAAATAAAAGCGGCTATGATTTCCCCTTAGATAATACCTAAACCTTTAAGATACACAGACATGGAGCTGCGGAGAGAAACCGGTTTATTTCATATTATATGTATTTCCCCTCTTCCTGTAGTATCATATTTGTAAGAAGAGAAAGGTGAAGAGAGAAAACCGTATGCTTTATTGTGAAGGCCAGCACCTGAAGTTGTGTTTCAGGGTCTCCGTTAGCATATTAGCATGTTAGCTGGGGGTAATGAAGAAACCCTGGTTTCCGGTCGAATTGTCCAAAAATCAGCTCTTGGTTAGGAAAAGACAAGAGGAGCTAATTTTTGGACAGTTTGTCTAATACCTGCATGAGTTTTAAATAGTACGGTGGCTTATATTTCTTAGATTTCTAAGATGAGCCACCATGCAAAAGCTATAAGTGCCAATATCTCGGCTTCCAAGCCACTTAGAAGGTCAATCTTGGTGTCAAAGTATACATTTTCTAGGTCAAACAATGCATTAAAGCTATTGAGAATATCACTAGATGATTATTTGTACAGAGATCAAATATATATGGTAATACTGTCAATGCATTCACATCATTTTTTACTTGGTTCCTAAGCGGCTCAACTATAGGTGAACATTAATATAAGTCATATACATTGATAAATGGACAATATGCATGCATTTAATTTAACTTTATTTGCTTCCTTTTTTAACATAAAGCATTTTTACATCTAGGCTATAATTACATTATCTGTTAGATTTACAACTGCAAAGCTCCATGCATTTCCCAACACATTCTCACTCCCAACTCGGCCTATGTTGACGTTATGTCAGGGTCCCTGTCGTCACTTTCCAACGCAAGGGGGGTCCCTTTTGCGTCGAGTTTCAACTATCAGGGCAACCTGGTCTCACCAGAATACGTGACTCCACCACGACTCCTTAACACCGCAGTACGTGGTGGAGTCACGGACTCTGCTACATCTACATGTCTGCACCACGCAAACAACCCCAATGTAAAGTGAATGAGGCTCCTTTGTCGTGGTGCACACACACATTTCTACAACGTCCCGCTGTGAGCTTTTATTCTATAAAACGTTTTTAAAATCTACTTTATAGCTTGTAGTAACTCGCGGGAGGCTTCTTTTATTTTATTTGTATTCATAATACATTTTATTTTTTGTCAGAATGTATTATGGTACATTAGTTACACATTTTTGTTCTCAAAAAACAGTGCATTGTGGGTAATACAACTGTGATTTTTATTAAATTAGTTAGTTGTTAAGGAAGGCCAGAGCTTCAGCTGTGTCCAATAGATTGTTCCCTTTAGCTAATGTTATTTAAAAGATAATTATATTCCTATTTGATCATGTCCCCTTTATTGTAGGCCAATATTACAAACAAATATTTTTTCGAAGTTTAGAATTGCAGAAGACACTACACTACCCAGAATCCTCAGCTATCGTTCCGCTTTGCTCGACAAACCCCGTGATTAGTCCTCAAGCTCTGTGATTGGTTGACCACCAACTGCATTCCATATGAAAAAATAAAATATAAGAATATAAAAGTGGTTGCTTTACTCTTTGAAAGTCATCATATGAATGCATCGTAATAAATGGTTTGGCTGCATTAAATATTACACATCTGTCGTAGTTCTTTATTTAACTCCAGAGATCGGGCTTCAGAATAGACCGGAAACCGTTCTGTTTTAATTTCACAATAAAGTCAGTAGTTGTTACGTCCCGATTAGGGGAAGAGGAATGCAACATACACCAGTATGGAATTGGTAAAGTTACAAGGATTTATTTATACAACAAGTTAAGCAAAAAGGCAGGCAAACGGCCGGGCACAAAGAAAAGATGCCAAAAGGGTGCAGGTTAAACTAAAAGCAAACAAAAGGAGGACTCTAATAAAATGAGCCTGTTCAAAATAGAGATAAGGATTTGCAACAAAACGAAGAACAAAAAGAGACTGTAGACAAACACAGCTATCTGTGAGTACAACAACTCAACTAACCTACGCTAAACACCATAAATCACAATAACAGTAACCACTACCACATGAAGTGCACAGTTAACAGCAAGAAGCGTGAGGCATCTGTACACACACACAACAGAGCCTCTCGAATAATGACAGCCGACCGTCTTTATAGTCCTCCCCCGGAAGGTGTGCGCTGGTTGTGCGCTGGGATTGGAGCGCCTGTCAGCTCCAATCACAGTCTTCGGGGCGGACCAGAGGATGGGCAGCCAATGACATCAGGGCCACTGCACAGTTAATTTACATATCACCCAGACAGAGTAAATAGGACCGGGGAATCAGCGGCCGTAACACCCCCTCCCTTAAGACAAAAGCCCACAGGGTTTGTGAAACCATACACTTCACAATACGGGTATACAACACAGCAACACACATACAACACAAGAAACACAGAACACATCACTACAGTCTGGACAAGGCATCTGCGAACACGTTCTTTGAACCCTTTTTGTGACGGATTGGTAGGTTGTAGTCCTGGACGATCAGAGCCCACCGCATGAGACGCTGGTTGTGATTGTACATGCGTGACAGAAAAACGATGGGGTTATGATCGGTGAACACTACGACTGGCAAAGAACTGGATCCGACATCAACTTCTGTGCTGGAGAGCTAACAACAAAGCAAGGGTCTCTTTTTCAATGGTAGAATAACAGACGTGGTGCTTTTTAAACCTACGGGAGAAATAGCCGACGGGATGATCAACTCCCTCAGCATCCTCCTGCAGTAGAAGAGCACCGGTCCCCACTGCACTGGCATCCACCTCGACTGTAAAGGGCTTGGCAAGGTTGGGAGCGGCGAGCACAGTGGCTTAAGAGGGTTTTCACACACTCAAATGCGTGTTGGCACTCGGGGGTCCAAACGCAGTCCACCTTGGGACTTATCAAACTAGGGAAAGGGCTACAGTGGAAAAGTTGCGGCAAAAACTGCGGTAATAGCCGGCCATACAGAGGAAACGGCGAAGGTCACTCCTGGTGGCGGGCACAGCATATTCAGCCACCACAGCAACCTTAGTCGGACCTCGCCTTGCCCAACCTGCTTTCCTAAGTATGTGACAGTGGCTTTACCAAACTCACATTTGGCCAGGTTTAGAGTAAGGGACGCCTGTGCGAGACGAGTGAAGACCTGCTCTAGAATCTGCATGTGCATTTCCCAGGTGGGCGTGTACACGATGAGGTCATCTAGGTACGCGTTACAGTTACTTATACCCGACAAGACTGCGGCGGCGTTACACATACCAAAAGCCATGACTGTGTATTGTAGGAAGCAATCGGGCGTGGCGAAGGCGGAGATTTTAGATGCGCGGTCTGTTGAAGGTACCTGCCAGTAACCTTTAAGCAGATCCAGTCTGCTGAAATATTTAGCAGAACCTAAATTATCTATGCAATCCTCCATCCGCGGTAACAGTCTGACACCGTAACAGCATTCACTTTACGATAGTCAGTGATGAAGCGCGGAGAACCATCAGATTTAGCCTCTCCAAGGCACGGAGCGCACCATGGGCTCGAGCTCTGTGTGGCTAAACCATTACGTACGAGATACTCAGCCTCCTGTTTTATAAGTGCGCGCTTTGTGGGATTAGCGCGGTACGGATGTTGTTTAATTGGCTTTGCGTCTTTTACATCGATGTCATGTTCTATCACAGTGGTTTGTGTCGACATCATGGAAGAGGCACGGGAGATGAGCCACTAACTGAGTTATGTCATGCTGTTGCCCCCCGGCAGATGATTTAACGAAGCCGGCAGTGTCTTTATCCTCTCAGAGTTACATAATCGGGCACCCGGCTGGTGATGTGAACGCATCACCAAGCCGTCGTCGGATGGGTCGGAACTATCTCTGGCTATCAACGTGGAAACAGCAACTCTTTGACTATCCAACACTGGAGGCTGGCTATTGGCGGCTGTGCGGGAATGAAAGCGCTTCAGCATATTGACATGACACACGCACGTTTTACGGCGTCTTTCTGGAGTACAAATGACATAATCCGTGTCACTGAGACAATCGTGGATTTCGTACGGACCGAGGAATTTGGCGGAGAGCGCAGAGCCAGGGATAGGCAATAGTGCGAGGACCTTATCTCCTATCACAAAGGGCCTATGGACAGAGGCACGGTCATAATTACGCTTCATAACGGCTTGAGAAGCGGAGAGAGCCTCTCTGGCGAGTGAGTTTGCCCGATGAAAACACTCACGAAACTGGCTAACGTAGTCTAATTTCACATTTCGAGTTGTTCCGTCGAGCTCCCGCTGGATTTTATCATCCCCAATGAGATGTAGGAACGTCGTCAACACATCCTCACTCCCAGGTCGGCCTATGTTGACGTTATGTCAAGTCCCCTGCCGGCTTTTTCCAACGCAAGGGGGGGGGGCCTTAGAGTCCATTTTCAGCTTTCCGGGATGTCCATATGCTTCTATGGACACTCATGGAAGCACGGCATTCGTTTGTGTCGACTGCCCTTAAAGGCAATGAGAGCGTCCATTCTCATTGGATAACGGAGAATTGTACACCCGGAAGTAAGTATTCCTCTTACTGTCGATTGATTTTACAGTGATATCTGCACTACTCATCGACTAAAAAACACCATATTATCCTTGTTGATTACACAACATTGATTGGTTTAAATTGTGTGCAATGCTTTTGTATTGTAAAGGATGGCAGAAGACACTACACTACCCAGAATCCCCAGCTATCGTTTGGACTACACCATAAGCTCTGTTTGACATCACGTGATCTTCAAATTTCTCCCTGCAGAAAAAAAACATGGCCGAACTTCGTTTTATTCTCGTGGAAAATGCCTATTTTAAAGTTAGTTTGGCCATTAAAATGCGTTTTGATGTCATTTGATGCGAGAAATATGAGTTGTTATTTCAGATTATGTGTGCAGTGGATGTACATGATCTTTAGCTTGCTAGTTATTACGAAGATTATTTCAGGAAATTGCGTCCAACGTTTTCATTGTTACCAAGGTGGTTGCTAGGGACGCTGCTATCGATATTATTTCTGTTATGTTGTGTAACTGTTTAATGGTGTTATCTTTATTGCTACCCCCTTCCCCGTCAATGTATAGTGTTGGTCCACAGCGCAAACGTATTAGTTTAACAAAATCCGCATCTAAAGATACGTTATTTTTCCCCTGTGCAATTCCAGTCTCACATCTCACAGCACATCGTCATTAACAAATACCGGAAACAGACCGAAAACATTTAAAAAAAAAAAAAAAATACCTTATTCCGAGTGTGCTTGCTTTTCTCTTTGAAAGTCATTACATAACGGCATTGTAATACACGGTTTGGCTGCATTACATATTACATATCTGCCGTAGTTCTGTATGTATAGAGCCCTGATGAGAAGACCTCTAGACAAACATGAGGAACTGAAAACGTGACGTGGATCATAAATATATCAGCCATTAAACAACATCTTACATTTCTTTTCACACAATGCGTCTCCTTGCAGTATCAACACTAATTCGGCTGACTTTTATATTTGATCCAATTGGTAGATAGGCTGTATTTACACCATAAAGGTGCACAGCTGATATAAAGGGACACCTGGTTGTTAAAGCATGTTATTGAATTTGAATTGAATTTATTATTAGATATTAATAGGATCCCTATAAAGTATGTTCATTACTCGTTATTCTCTACTAATAGTTAATTAAAGACTGTATATAATGACTATTTTGCACATCCCGTTCAAGATTTCAAGATGTTCTAAGGTTTATTGACATATCATATAGGCCTACACAACTATGGTGTAGTTCTGCACTGAATGAAAAACTTGGGTCGCAGGTTCCTCAACAGTGCATTACAAGACATCTATCAATATGTGTGCATACCTCCAGCAATGTTAACTATGTTGAAGCACTTATTTTAAATGATATTATACATAATATAAATAACCCTCGGAGCACACTCTCCAATCACAGAGCTTGAGGACTATCACGGGGTTTGTCAAACAGAGCACATGGTGTAGTCCAAACGATAGCTGGGGATTCTGGGTAATGTAGTGTCTTCTGCCATCCTTTACTCAGAACAAATATTTGTTTCTCCAAATCGAAGGGGAAAAATACAAAAGCATTGCACACAATTTAAACCAATCAATGTTGTGTAATTAACAAGGATACTCTGGTGTTTTCTAGTCGATGAGTAGTGCAGATATCACTGTAAAATCAATCGTCAGTAAGGGGAATATTTACTTCCAGGTGTACGATTCTCCGTTATCCAATGAGAATGGACTCTCACATTACCTTTAAGGGCAGCCGACACAAACGAATGCCGTGCTTCCATGAGCGTCCATAGAAGCATATGGACATCCCGGAAAGCTGAAAATGGACTCTAAGGCCCCCCCCCCTTGCGTAAGAAAAAGCTGGCAGGGGACTTGACATAACGTCAACATAGGCCGACCTGGGAGTGAGGATGTGTTGACGTCGTCACCTCCTCGGTCGACCACAGTGTGCTTTTCTTCGACGTTGCCATTTTTGTAGCTCCTCCGTTTACAAAAATGCTGCAAGCTTGCTTCTAGATATATATATGCGACGCTAGGGATGATCTCGTGCGCGATCTTGTGACGATTCTCTCTGACCAATCAGCAGTCGAGAGTGTTGACGTCACTAGTTCAGCCCTGGCCTGATAGAACCACGATTTGATGGGGCCGGAAAAAGAGGGAAAAAGTACCCGCTAGCCGGTGCTAGGCTGTATGGAAAGGCCACCAAAAACTGGCCTGGCCGCATGAGGACGATTAAGGACGCTTAAACGGGGCTACCCGCTGCAGTGGAAATGCGCCATTAGTGGACCGCGGGGCGTGTGGCTGAAAACGAGCTCCGCAGGACGATTCCTGAACAGCCTCGCGTGCTGCAAACAAAACGAAGCGGATTCCCTCATCCCAGTTTTTTTCCGTTTCCATACAGTACTTCCGCAGCATACTTTTCAGTGTCTGATTCCACCGTTCTAACGCCCCCTGAGGCTCTGGGTGGTACGCACTGGATATAACGTGTTTCACCGGTAGTGTTTGAAGGACCTGTTTGAACAACTTGGACTTAAAATGCGTCCCTTGGTCACTCTGGATTACACGCGGAATTCCAAATGTGGAAAAGAACTTTGTCAGAGCCTTAACGACAGCAGCGGAAGTAATACTGCGCAGCGGAATAGCTTCAGGGAAACGAGTGGACGTACACATTATGGTGAGTAGATACTGTTGACCAGTTTTTGTACGGGGTAGAGGGCCAACACAATCTATTAACACTCTGTCAAATGGCTCACCTATGGCAGGTATAGGATGTAACGGAGCCTGAGGAATTACTTGGTTCGGTTTACCGAAACGAAACACTTTACAAGCGTTGGATCCGCCCTCTGCGCAGCGAGTAGACACTCGCGTGTCGAACCATCAATAGTAATAGCTGGGCCAGCAGGTTGCGCTGGTTCAGCGGCCACTTCAGGGGGAGGGGAAGCCACCATTTCTGGCTTTTCCTCCGGCACCTTTTCATCTGAAAACATCGTCCCAAACATGGTATCAGTTAGCGACACAGCAGAGTCACTCTTACGCGCCTGTGCGTGGGTGATAACACAAATGGGGGAATTTATTACCTCAGGCGATGCGGACTGAGGAGAGTCCACTATTTCAAGCGCAGGAGTTACTTTACCACCTGTAATATCATTTCCCATTAGGAAAAGAAACCCTGTAAAGGTAATTCTGGACACAGCGACAGGGAAAAAGCCAGTGATTGATTTTGATTGTACATGCACATTGTGTACGGGCCGTGGCCAGGCCCACCTTAACCTGCCATCAGGCCCTGGGGCTGATAGGTTTTGTAGGCCCCCTATTTAAACAACAAATGAAAGTCATTTATAGCCTCGGCAGGCTCTGTGATCACACTTCTCCACTCTGCTCTGCGTGCGCCTGGTCCTCTCCTCCAGACGAGTGACGTATCGGGCCTCCCTCATGTATTTGTCCGGTTGCCGTTGGCTCCCCTCCACGTAGCAAGTCCTCGTCGTCCTCTAATCTCCTCCAACAGATAATGTCCCTCCTGTCTGTTTTTCCTCTCCCGCTACTCCATCGCTATCAGAACCAGACGGCCTACTTGGCTCCGAGGCCCCGCGGCCGCTCGGTACAGAACTCATCCGTCCTTCCTCCTCATCCCGGCCTACAGGTTTAAAATAACCTGTAAGCTTCGGCATGTTTTGTAATGGCTGCTTGTCTCGAAACTCCTTTTCCCTCAACAATTTCCTTTCCGAGTGCCACTCTCAAACTTTCTCTCCTAAACAACCTTCATCTGTCACTCAATCACTCGCAATTTGAATAAGTCACATGTGAAACATATTCTCATTCTGATCGGCTGTTAAGTGGTGCCCACTGACTGTTACGGAGTCATCTCTGGAATTCATCGATCTGATTGATTAGCGGAGCAAATGATCAAAATACTACGGAGGGAAGATATTTTAGTTTGGATTACTGGTCTGGGGGAAGCTCGCGAGTGTGTGTGTGTGTGTGTATACGTGTGTTTGTGTATTTTTGCGTCTGTGTGTATTGTGTTTGTTTCCCGGGGAAAACCCTCACAAGAAACACCGGCTGTTGTTCTGCCTGCTGTGACGTCAAGTTACTCCGCTCTCCGCTTGTAATTATGCCGAAGCTTCAACGTTGTATTTATCATCTGAATTTGCCGAAACAAGTTTAACATTCTGAAAGCCAAGACTTTGTTTATTTGAAACCAGATGAAAACAAACTGTGACGGACCCTGCCGTGTTATCTATGATTACTATACGCCTTACATTCATAACGTCAGCCGGAGGGAGGGGGAGTGAGTGGCGAGTGAGAGCTGTCATCTTCCCTTTACAAGCTTCAAAAATGTATTTATCGTGTGATTTTGGAAATAAAAGTTTCATATTCTGAAAGCCAAGACTTTGTTTATTTAAATGTTTTTTTAAAAACATCCGAAATAAAAACTTTTTTTTTTTAATTACATTTTTTTTAAAAACTTTTTTATTGGCTCGTGATAGGCCCCTGATCTCCGTAGGCCCCTGGGCTTCAGCCCAGGTCAGCCCGTGCATTAAGGAGGCCCTGGCCGTGGCACATAACCCATCTCAATGCCACATAACATAGAGCCATACCCACACGCTGACTGTTCGGAAAATGGCAGGGCAGATGCTACACAGACTGTGAGCCTCCAGTGTCTCGTAAAATGCGTGTTAGCAGGTTTAGACTTATACCTTTTGTCTCCTGCAGCAGAAAAGTGAATAATCTCAGTAGTTTAAGTTTAGCCATTCATCACGGCGTTATTTATTATAGGCACACATCTCAAGAGGCTTGAGGACAGAGAGAGAAGGGGCGTGACTTCCAATGGTCTTATACTCCAGGTAGTGACATCATCAATCATGTGGTACAGCGCTAACCAATGAACACAGTAGTAGTCGCAGCTACTTACATACACAATATATGGCACACAGTAATACATGGAGTCATACACTATACATGTCTCTGTATGTTATATCTCAACACTCCCACTTATGAATTATGTTCTTACTGTATACCTGTTCATATTTAATTAACAAAACAAAAACATGGTTCAAATGATTTAAATGTGCACTTTTTCAACACATGTTACACACCAAACATGATCCCTTCAAATGTCCTCAGCTTCAGTTTGGAAACAGGCTTGGTCTTCACATCTGCAACCATGTTAGGTGCATCTTCAGTGTAATCTAACTTTTGGTCACGAGGCGTGTCCCTTACCCTACACTCCTGCATGTCAACACGTTCCCGTATCTTTTCCACACATCTCTTTTGTGATACTTTCACACCGCCGTCAGACTGAAATCCATGCCCAGGAAATGATTTCATCTCCTAAATCCTTCATTTTAAATGTTGTGGAAAGCATGTTTTTCACTTTCTCTAAAATCTTGGTGCTGCTGCTGCGATGATAAGATCATCGACCCAGATAGCAAGTATTACTTTCCCCTCTTTGGACTCCTTGGAGTACACGCAGTGCAGCCGGGTTCTGTGTGAAATTGTCATCTGTTAAGCATTCATGCAACATCGTATTGCAATTTCGCCCTGACCGCTTCAGGCCGTCGATTGACTTCTCTAGCTCACACTCTAGCTTTCCTCCCTCCTTTACATAACCCTCAGGTTGGTCCATGTACATGTGGTGATCGATGGGTGCATGCAGGCAGGCCGTCTTTACATCCATCTGGTGTAATCAAACCCTCTCGGGCGGCCTTCTGCATTAATACACGTACACTTGTCAGGTTGGCTGTTGGTGAGAATGTCTCCCGTAATCTATCCCCGCCCTCTGACTGTATCCTTTCGCTACGAACCTGGCTTTGTACTTGTCGTGTCCGTCAACGTCTCCCTTACCTGAATAGACCCTTTACTCCCCACTGTTTTCCGGCCCTCGGGCAATTTTGTCTGGTAAAAGTCTGATTGTCTTCGAGAGACTTCATTTCCTCATCCATGGCTTGTCCCCAGCTTTCTGACTCAGTCGAGGTCATGGCCTCTTTAAAGGTCAGAGGTCACCGCAAACTGCTCTGTAACAATAATCTATACTAGTGAGTGTGTTATCCTCTTCATCACCATCTTCCTGAGTATAATCTCTGGGTACTCTGGGGGTTTGCACTCCCTACTGGGATACCTCCCACTGTCTGAGGCATGTGACGCCACCCTAGGGTGCCATCATCCTCTGGTGCTGACTGTGGAGCGTTAGCTTGTACCTCTTTGCTCAGTACACTAGGCTGTGGGGCCTTTACTCCCTCTTCACAGTCTTCCTCCGAATCCTGTTCTAACCTCTGTGTCTGAGTCTCGCTATCACAAGTTGTGCTGGTGATAAACTTTACTAGTCTGTGCTTCTGCACCTCCTCTTTGTCGGGGTAGTAAACTAGATAGGCGGGCTTCCCTTGTCATGCCCTACAACACGTCCTTTCTCACACCTAGTGTCTAATTTTCCCCTGTCCTGTTGGTACGCATAGCACACTGCTCCAAACGTATGCATCCTAGCTAAGTTACACTTCTTCCCTGTCAGTGCTGAATATGGCGTAGTGCCCGTGTGCTTATTCAAACACCGGTTTCTGGTATGGGCTGCTTCCTGAATGGCGTAGTGCCAAAGGCTTTTAGGCAGATCCCTGTCAATAAGCATACATCTGGCCGTTTCAAAAAGAGTGCGCCCTTCTCTTTCAGCTGTCCCGTTCTGATGTAGGGAATAAGGACAAGACGTCTCATGTCTGATCTCGTTCTTTCTCAATAGTGTCTGAAACTCCTCACGAGTGAACTCAGTCCCGTAATCTGACGCATTTCACCGTCCCATAGGGAGCTACATCTGCCAGGTACTTCTCAGAGGCTTGAACTGCGTCACTCTTCGCTTTCAGGAGATAAACAAACACTGCCCCTGTACACACATCTGTAGACGAGTGCATTTACTTGAAGCCATTCATGGACTCGTTATTAACTGGACCAGCGAGATCAGTGTTCACCAACTCAAGTGGTGCGTTTGCTTTATCGGTCGGATCTCTGTTTCTCGTTGGGTAAACTTTCCCTCTGCATACCGTACACTCTTTATCAGGCTTACGCTTTGTACCCTTAATATGCATACCATTACCAACAGTTACATCCTGCAGCTTTAACACATCCTCATCGTTACAGTGACCCACAATCCCATGCCACGTTTGGATATCATGGCTGACATGACGCTTATCTTCAACATCACACTCTGTTTGCAAATAGTACATTTTCTTACGTACATAAATGTCAAACCTGGTACCATCCGGTGACATCAGAGCATCTTTTCCTTCGTCGAAGAACACTCAATATCACGCCACACTTATTGTGTCTACTTCTTTCTCCATGTATTCTTTCTTTTAATCTTTATTTTATTAGCTTTTCTTTTTAATGACTGATTTTAAATGCCATTTTCTTAATGTCTTTCATTTTTTGTAAAGCACTTTGAATTGCCTTGTGTTGAAAAGTGCTGTATAAATAAACTTGCCTTGCTTTTGTTGCAGTCAGGGGAGAGGAGGGGCTCAGAAAACTGAAATCTGTATTGTTTCATCGTTTTTCCTTCTAATCTTGTATTCTTTTCTAAACCACACACTGTTATTTACTCAACAATAACACACAATTATCCTTGTGTTTATTTATTTGTTTGATTAATAAACACAAGTTGGAGTCCGTCAGGACCGAGGGTCGGAGCAGCTCATAGTAGTTGCTTTAGAGAATTTTACACCCAGAAGTAAGTATTCTCTCCGCTTCGCTTGACAAACCCCGTGATAGTCCTCAAGCTCTGTGATTGGATGTTTGAATGGCAGTGCGCCGAGGGTTACGGCGAGCGTCAAACAGCACTTTGAAATAGGATGGAACCACGGCAGACTGTCCAAAACTGGATTTGAACGGGTCCAGGAGCCGTTCTCGGGTACTCGTCTGGCTTTTGGAGGTCCATGGAGCCTCCAAAAGGCTCCTAAGAGAAGGAGTCGCAAGTCCAGGCCAGCAGCCCGAGCCCCAGCAGCCATGGTTCCGACTCCAGTACTGGCTCTCCGGCCGACGCCAGCTCCCCGTGTTCTGTCGGCGAACCGACCGTCTCAAGTCTCCTCTCGAGTCACCTCTCGAGTCCCCTCTCGAGTCTCCTTTCGAGTCACCTGTTACGAACCCACTAGGGATGAGGAAGGTAACACACACCAGATGGTTTTGGTAATAATTATAAAAGGGTTTAATGAATAACAACAAAAAGGTGTACAACAAAAGGAGAACAAAAGCAGCCTTCGTCAAACAAAGGAGCCAAAAGGGCGCAGGGATAATAACAGAAGGAGGACTCTAAAGGTGAGCCTACTCACACACCTGTAATCACTATCAATCACCACTAATGGAAGGAGGCTGCGGGGAAATGCAGCTAACAAAGGGAAACGACACACACTACTCTGAGCACATATATCATCACGCTAACACAAGTTCTAACAAGCCTAACGTGTCCACGACACAGGAGCAAAATGAGTGAGGCGTCTGATCGCAGCAGAGCCTCCCGAGTGATAGGTGTCCAGACTTTGTCAATATGGTCTCGCTGCGGCCGCGGCAAGTACACAACACTACACGACACGCCCCCTACACGACACGCCCACCTGACACGACACTACGGTGGCTGAGTCCGTACATAGCAGATTAAAAACGAATTGCAAATGTTATTGTAGCATTTTAAGCAACTATTAGGCAAATAAATGAATAACCAAGTCGATCCGTTTGAGAACCCCTTGTCCCATTTTGATGGTTGACATCTCATTTGAACAGTCAAAGCCTCATTTTATAATTTTATAATAAGTCAAAGATATGTTTACTGTATAGGATTCATCTTCCTATTATACACACATGCATTTCCAAACATCTGGACTACCTATGTTGCAAATGTATTATCTTTTCAATTCACACACGGCATCTATTGCACGTCTGTCCGTCCTGGGAGAGGGATCCCTCCTCTGTTGCTCTCCCTGAGGTTTCTCCATGTTCCCTTAAACTGTGGGTTTTCTCCGGAAGTGTTTCCTTGGGCAGAGGGTCTAAGGACAGAGGGTCTGAGGACAGAGGGTCTAAGGACAGAGGGTCTGAGGACAGAGGGTCTAAGGACAGAGGGTCTGAGGACAGAGGGTCTGAGGACAGAGGGTCTGAGGACAGAGGGTCTAAGGACAGAGGGTCTAAGGACAGAGGGTCTGAGGACAGAGGGTCTAAGGACAGAGGGTCTGAGGACAGAGGGTCTGAGGACAGAGGGTCTGAGGACAGAGGGTCTGAGGGCAGAGGGTCTGAGGACAGAGGGTCTGAGGACAGAGGGTCTGAGGACAGAGGGTCTAAGGACAGAGGGTCTAAGGACAGAGGGTCTGAGGGCAGAGGGTCTAAGGACAGAGGGTCTAAGGACAGAGGGTCTGAGGGCAGAGGGTCTGAGGGCAGAGGGTCTAAGGACAGAGGGTCTAAGGACAGAGGGTCTAAGGACAGAGGGTCTGAGGACAGAGGGTCTAAGGACAGAGGGTCTAAGGACAGAGGGTCTGAGGGCAGAGGGTCTAAGGACAGAGGGTCTAAGGACAGAGGGTCTAAGGACAGAGGGTCTGAGGGCAGAGGGTCTAAGGACAGAGGGTCTGAGGACAGAGGGTCTGAGGGCAGAGGATCTAAGGACAGAGGGTCTGAGGACAGAGGGTCTAAGGACAGAGGGTCTGAGGACAGAGGGTCTAAGGACAGAGGGTCTAAGGACAGAGGGTCTAAGGACAGAGGGTCTGAGGGCAGAGGGTCTGAGGGCAGAGGGTCTAAGGACAGAGGGTCTAAGGACAGAGGGTCTAAGGACAGAGGGTCTGAGGACAGAGGGTCTGAGGGCAGAGGGTCTAAGGACAGAGGGTCTGAGGACAGAGGGTCTAAGGACAGAGGGTCTAAGGACAGAGGGTCTGAGGGCAGAGGGTCTAAGGACAGAGGGTCTAAGGACAGAGGGTCTAAGGACAGAGGGTCTGAGGGCAGAGGGTCTAAGGACAGAGGGTCTAAGGACAGAGGGTCTGAGGGCAGAGGGTCTAAGGACAGAGGGTCTGAGGACAGAGGGTCTAAGGACAGAGGGTCTGAGGACAGAGGGTCTAAGGACAGAGGGTCTAAGGACAGAGGGTGTCGTATTGTCATACTGATATTCTGTACAAACTGTGAAGACCACTGAGACAAATGTAACATTTGTGATATTGGGCTATAAATAAACATTGATTGACTGTATATTATAAAAATGCTTGTCATGTAGGCATACTGGAGATGGAAAGGCTTTAGTCAGTGTTGTAGCTGAGATTCTTAACATTCCAATGATGTATGGGATGTATTAATAACTTTCATGAGACCCAAGGTCGCTTTAAAAATAAGAACAGGAGTAGAAACAAACATAACGAAAGGCAGTCAGACGAACAGTTAGACAGACAGAACAACAAATAGATTAGGGCCAAGGGCCTTAGTAAACAGATGGGACTTGAGGGCCCTTTTGAAGGCGTCAAGCGTGGGGATGTTGCAGATCTCTGCAGGGAGAGCGTTCCAGAGGGGGGGGGGCTGCCACACTGAAGGCTCTGTCCCTGAAGGATCACAGGTTGGTGCGGGGGGCCAGAGTCTCAAGACGGCAGGTTCCGGGGTAGGGCATGTGGGAATTGTATTGATTTGATACAAGCAAGCCAGTGTTTCATCGTGTACTTTCAACTACAGTATACGGTCCGGCAAGTTCAGCATTCACTGTGACGAATATAAAATAAGACACTGATACCGTTTTCCTCAATGAACATTTATTGACAGAACATCATGTGGAAAATCAGAGGGGCACCATTCAAGCTGGTCTGCTTAAAAAATGGATCCCAACAGTAAAAATCAACATGATTTTAAATACACATGTAATCAGCCAGGATTGACCTGCAGGAGGTTAAAGCCTATTTAAAAACTCCTCGGAATCCAAAGCTCTTCGGAAGCTTTCACAAGTCCTTCAGCCTTTAGTGTGCTTCCTCACTCATGTTCTTGGTGAGGTAAATCAAATCAAATCAGGTTTTATTTATATAGCACATTTATAAAGGATGTTTGGTGGAGCCAAAGTGCTGTACATATAATAAAAATAGCCTACAGTAGAGACACTTTACAGCAAATACAACAACACAGACCCTCTGTCCTCAGACCCTCTGTCCTTAGACCCTCGGTCCTTAGACCCTCACAAGGAAACACTTCCAGAGAAAACCCACAGTTTAAAGGGAACATGGAGAAACCTCAGGGAGAGCAGCAGAGGAGGATCCCTCTCCAGGACGGACAGACTGCAATAGATGCCGTGTGTAAATCCAAGAGATAATACATTTTACAGCATATAGACCGAATGTTAGGAAATGCATGTGTCTGTAATGAGAAGATGAATCCAAGAGGATGTCAGCTACAATCCTGTGGAAGCCATCAGGGAAGCAGCATGGCGAGACCCAGGCAGGACCGCAGAGACGGGTTCAGCCACGACCCGAAGTCCACGACTTAATCCAGAACTCAGGATAGAGGATCCAGGACACAGGACTACAGCAAGAGGATCAGCCTCGACTCCGGATCCCGGCGTAGATATAGATACAAAACAAGAACAAATGTGGCTGGGTTAATGGGAACAAGAGAAGACACAGACACAGACAGAGAGAGGGAAGGTCATTGGATAAAAGTTATGCTTGATAACCCTCTAGAAGGATCTCATGAACTTCCCACTCAATCTATCAAGACCTTTCCTAGCTCCTAACCCCTCAGTTCTATTAGATATAGATAAGAAACAGAGAGAGGGAGCACAACAACCTATCTCTGCGTCAGATGCACTCCCCCGCTTATCTAAGCGACTCTGTACCCCGTTACCCTCTACAAGGCCATAGACCAGCAGAGGGGACCGTTACCCTCTACAAGGCCATAGACCAGCAGAGGGGACCGTTACCCTCTACAAGGCCATAGACCAGCAGAGGGGACCGTTACCCTCTACAAGGCCATAGACCAGCAGAGGGGACCGCTACCCTCTACAAGGCCATAGACCAGCAGAGGGGACCGCTACCCTCTACAAGGCCATAGACCAGCAGAGGGGACCGCTACCCTCTACAAGGCCATAGACCAGCAGAGGGGACCGTTACTCTCTACAAGGCCATAGACCAGCAGAGGGGACCGCTACCCTCTACAAGGCCATAGACCAGCAGAGGGGACCGCTACCCTCTACAAGGCCATAGACCAGCAGAGGGGACCGTTACTCTCTACAAGGCCATAGACCAGCAGAGGGGACCGTTACTCTCTACAAGGCCATAGACCAGCAGAGGGGACCGCTACCCTCTACAAGGCCATAGACCAGCAGAGGGGACCGTTACCCTCTACAAGGCCATAGACCAGCAGAGGGGACCGCTACCCTCTACAAGGCCATAGACCAGCAGAGGGGACCGCTACCCTCTACAAGGCCATAGACCAGCAGAGGGGACCGCTACCCTCTACAAGGCCATAGACCAGCAGAGGGGACCTCTACCCTCTACAAGGCCATAGATCAGCAGAGGGGACCGTTACCCTCTACAAGGCCATAGACCAGCAGAGGGGACCGTTACCCTCTACAAGGCCATAGACCAGCAGAGGGGACCGCTACCCTCTACAAGGCCATAGACCAGCAGAGGGGACCGTTACCCTCTACAAGGCCATAGACCAGCAGAGGGGACCGTTACCCTCTACAAGGCCATAGACCAGCAGAGGGGACCGCTACCCTCTACAAGGCCATAGACTAGCAGAGGGGAAATGGGGGGTGGATAAGGGTTTTTAAGAATAAACCACAAGGGTCTAAAGGAGTTTTGTGAAACTAAACACATACACACACCAACCAACCTGGACAAAACATCGGTCAGCGGCGGCAGCGGCGGAAGCGGCGGAAGCGGCGGAAGCGGCGGAAGCGGCGGCAGCGGCAGCAGCGGCAGGGAGGGAACTTACTTTTTGTTCATTCAAATACTCAGCAGGCAAACATTTCTTGAATTCCTCCAACATAATCAATTCCCTCAGAGCGGTATAATCCGCGGCTTTACAGGAAGAAATCCACTTCGCAAACCACATCCCTTTTTCTCTGGCAAACTCCACATGAGTTTGGTTAGGACCCTTCCTAAGGTGTCTACATTTATGTCTGTAAGCTTCGGGAACGAGTTTGTACACTCTGAGGATGGCCGTTTTAATGGAGTCATAATCGAGTCCTTCCTCCAACGAAAGAGCAACCACGGCCTCCTGAGCTTTTCCATACAGTTTGCACTGTACCAGTAGAGCCCAGGCTTCAACCGGCCACCGCAACGCTGCAGCAATGCACTCAAATGCGCCAAAATACGCATCCACTTCAGTCTCCCTAAATGTTGGCACTAATCAGGGCCGGACTGGGACAATAAGTCAGGCTGGGAATTATACACCCAGCCAGGCCACTACCAGTTTTCTTTTGTGCCATTTTCCTGGATTTATTTGTCAATATTTACAGCGTTGCTGCCCATAGTGATAGCCCTAAACTTTAAATCTACTACCCCAGAATAAACATATGGACATGGGTTACTATTTAAAAAAAGTGTGCAAATCTATTTAGGAACCTGTCCATGTGAACATATTTTAAGTGGAGGTGGACCTCAAATCCTATAGGGGGGTCCGGGGGCATGCTCCCCCGGTAAGATTTGTTTTAAATGTTGGACTTAAATGCATCAATCTGGTGCACTCTGAGGGGGAAATAAAGAGACTACACCCATATGAAACAGAACTGTATACATTTAAATAATCATAACATCATAAGAACATGGCCATAACCAATAACATACTATCCAATATGAAAAAACATTGAAACTTGTTTATTTATTTGTTTTTGGTTCATTTATAGTTGTGAGTGTGTCTGTGCTCCTGAACCAGCCTCACCTGTCTCCCTCCTCTCCCCCTGCTCCTCTTTGAGGCAGCAAAGACTAGTTTTAGCTCTCAACACGTTTTTAAAGTTTATCTTACCTTTTTTCACCTAGTTAAATGCATTTTACTAATCACTCCCCCTTCAAATATGTGTTTACATAAATGGAGACCAATCCGTTTGAGACCCACAGAGAACTTAGACTAAGTTAACTATCTAAACACTCAGAGAGTCCTTTACCTCACCTGAGCTGTAGTTATCAGTCTCTCAGTCTGACAGGAGAGGACTCTCCTCCACCTTGTTGACAGCTCATTATATCCGTTAGCGCAGCTAGCTAGCACCAGATGCTAACAACAACAATACACGTAACCGGTGCGCGCACTTTCTCTCTCGCCCTCTCGCACCACACATACACCCTCCCGAGCTTGAATGACACACAGAGACCAATCGAGGGCATTAGTGTATGGTCTGTATGAAAGTGGCCATGTGGGCAGGCCACACCATGGAGACAGCCAGTCACCCTCTGTGAGGCAGAGTCAGACCCACATTTGCGCAGCGTTGCGTTCACAATACATACATAAAAAAAAGATTCCTCAGGTCAGCAGGCCACTTAGCAGGCCTGGCCATCGGGAAACCTCCCGGTCCTCCCGATGGCCAGTCCGGGCCTGGCGCTAATGAGAGGTGTTTACTCACATCAAAGGCAGGTGGATGAGGGCCGGCGGCCGGGGCAAAAGCGCCGGATGCGTGCAGTTGTGAGTCCAACTCCAGCTGACGCAATCTTATTTTCTCCTCCATCTCCAACTTCCTTATTTCCAGCCGGAACTGCGTCTGCCTGCTCTGTCGCCTCCAACTGGAGACGTGCGAGACGGACCTTAGTTTAGCCCCCTCTCGGGAGTCTACTGAGCTACCAGAGGATAGGCGTTCATGGCGAGGCAACATGAGCGGTGGTGTAAACCGCCCGTCGTCCTCACTGTCACCACCCTCTTCCTGAGCAGCTGAAGGCTCCGCCTCAAGCCTCTGTGTCTCCCCATTCTCCGCTAGAGCATCAGACAGTGCAGGCAGTAGATTACCCCTTTTCACCAACTCATCCACAATGACAGCCTTTAGATCTGCTTTTAATAATTGTCTTGCCCCAGTGAGACTGAAGTGTTGAGCAATCTCTAACAGGTCTTCCTTACCACACTGATCCAGCTGCTCGAATGAAGGACTGATTACAAAGGACTCCAAATTAAAAGATGCCATACTCAAGGTGAACTGCACTCAAAGTTTTACCTAGTTGTTACCACCAAAACCCACTTATAACCCTACTCAAGTGCCGTTGGAGGTTCCGCTGGGGGTCCTGCCAAATCAATGTCCTGTCCCATTGGGGGTCCCGCCGACTACTCTTCTGCTGGGGGTCCTGCCAACCCTATGACCTGTCCCGTTGGGGGTCCCGCCGACTACTCTTCTGCTGGGGGTCCTGCCAACCCTATGTCCTGTCCCGTTGGGGGTCCCGCCGACTACTCTTCTGCTGGGGGTCCTGCCAACCCTATGTCCTGTCCCATTGGGGGTCCCGCCGACTGCTCTTCTGCCGGGGGTCCTGCCAACCCTATGTCCTGTCCCATTGGGGGTCCCGCCGACTGCTCTTCTGCCGGGGGTCCTGCCAACCCCATGTCCTGTTCCGTTGGGGGCCCCGCCGACGCCTGCTCCGTCGTGGGTTCCACTGACACCAGCCCAGGTTCCGTCCAGGGTCTCATCTACGTCTGACCCGCCAGGGGTTCCACCAGCTCCTGCCCGTCCTCGAGCCCGGCCCCATGACTTTCCCGGCCGCGGTCCTTGCCCTCGGGCCCGGCCCCCTGACTCTTCCAGCTGCGGTCTTCGCCCTCGAGCCCGGCCCCCTGACTCTTCCAGCCGCTGCCTTCGCCTTCATGCTCGGCACCCTGAGTTCGCCCGCGGTGGCCTTCGCCCCACCATGAACTCTGCCTTGCCCCCAGGCCGTCCGCCCGAGACCCTTTCCGGGTCCTCCGCTGTGCCCCTGGGCTGTCAGCCCAAACCCGTCCTCCAGACCCCCTCCACCCACCCTTTTGGCCCTAGTTTTGTATCTCCAGCCTGCAAAGAAAGCTTCGTAGGAATGCATCTTTCCATGAGGAATATACCAGATTTCTCAGTGATGTCATTGACAAAGGTTATGCTGAAGAAATGCCACAGGGGCAGCTGAAGCCAAAGGCGGGTAAAGTCTGGTATATACCTCATCATGGGGTCTACCACCCCAAGAAAAGAAAACTCAGAGTGGTCTTTGACTGTGGAGCATCATTCAAAGGCACATCCTTAAACTCAGAACTGCTGCAGGGTCCTGATCTCACTAACAGCCTTTTAGGAGTACTAACCAGATTCTGCCAGGAGCCAATAGGAATGATGGGGGACATCCAAGTGATGTTTCACCAAGTCAAGGTGCACGAAAAAGATACAGACTTTTTAAGATTCTTGTGGTGGCCAGGTGGGGACACAAGCCTTCCCCCTTCTGAGTACCGCATGACTGTGCATCTCTTTGGCGCTGTGTCATCACCCAGCTGCGCTAGCTACGCATTAAAAAGAACAGCAATGGATAATAGGGAGTACTTCAGACCTGAAGACACAATACTGAAACACATCTATGTGGATGACTGCCTAAAGTCTGTTGCTACAGAGGAAGAAGCTATCCTGCTGGCCAAAGACTCATAGCTGCATGTCAGAGGATGCATGTCTCTAAATGGATAAGCAACAGTCGCAGGGTGCTGACAGAGCTAAAGAAGTGAAGGAGCTGAACCCGGACAGAGATCCACTCCCAACTGAGAGAGCACTTGGAGTGCAATGGTGTGTGGAAGAGGACCATTTTACATTCAATGTCAGCATCAAACCACGACCACACACAAGGAGAGGAATGTGATCTATGCTGAGCTCCATCATGATGCTCTTGGGTTCCTTGCACCCTTCACTCTTCCTGCCAAGCTGCTATTACAAGAGCTGTGTAGCACTAGCTACGGCTGGGATGAGAAGATACCTGGTTAGTGTTCTAAGCAGTGGGTTACATGGAAGCTAGATCTTCAGAAGATGACTGACTTCAAGGTAAAAAGGTGCATCGAGCCCAATGACTTTGGCCAACAGATCCAAGCACAACTACACCATTTCTCAGATGCAAGTGAGCAGGGGTACGGCACAGTGAGCTACTTGAGACTGGGGAACCACAATAACAACATCCACGTGGCATTCATGATGGGAAAGGCAAGAGTAGCTCCTCTCAAGAAGATCACGATCCCCAGGATGGAGCTAGCTGCTGCAGTGCTGGCTACGAGAGTGGACACATTACTCAGAGCAGAGTTCTACAGTTGGAAAGCTCGATGTGTTGGACCGATAGCCAGTCTGTGCTCAAATACATTGCAAACCAAAACACAAGGTTTCACACATGTGTTGCAAACAGGATCTCCATCATCAGGGAGTCCACAGAGATAACCCAATGGCACTGTGTGAACACAAAGATCAATCCTGCTGATGTCGCCTCTAGAGGACAAAAAGCCGACACATGTATGGACAGCAGAACATGGATCCGTGGCCCAGAAACGCTCTGGAAGTCCGAAAAGGACCGGCTGCTGTTTCCCTGGAATCCATCTCTCTCTCCTGCGATGATTTAGAGGTCAAACGAAATGCTATTATCAACACAGTTATGGTCACATAAAACCCTACAGGCAAGCTACTCATGCATTTCAACAGCTGGAGAAAACTGAAAGTTGCAGTAGCACGGATCCTGAAGTTCAAAGAAGGCTTGAAACGGCTCGTTCTGTTAGGATTATGTTTTAAACAGGACCCAGGCGCAGGCAAGGACTGAAGATGTTTAAATAATTTATTGCTTCGGAGACTCAGGCAGGTTTGGTGATATGGAGGTCCGGAGTGGAGGTAGGCAGTGAGAGGCTGGACTGATTTACAAGGCAGGCAGGTATGATGCAGGAAGAAACAGGCAGGTTGGCTGGAAGCTCTGGTGGACGATGGCCGAGGGATTGCACTGGAAACACAAGAGAAACTAGTTACAAAAGGTACGGAATTACACGCAGACAGGATAGCTGAATGGGCAGCCAGGAGGATATACTACCACTGATGTAGAAAACAATCTGGCGGTGAGTTGCTGGGAGACTGGAGTAGATAAGCTGTGTCCTGATTAGATGATGAGGGACAGCTGAGTCGGACGGCCAGGTGAGAGCAATCAGGCTGCTGCCTGCAAGGGAAACCACACCCTCTCCACACACAGGGGAACAAACAGGAACACAGTTTGGACCGTGACAGTACCCCCCCCTCAACGGGAGCCTCCAGGCGAACCGCCAGGCTTATCTGGGTGGTCTCTGTGAAAGTCCCGAATGAGAGAGGGACCTAGAATGAGCTTGCGGGACACCCAGCTCCTCTCCTCAGGACCATAACCCTCCCAATCGACCAGATACTGGTACCCACGGCCCCGGCGACGAATGTCCAACAGCCGCCGGACTGTGTAGGCCGGGTGGTCATCAATAACAAGGGTGGGTGGAGGGGAGATGGCTGGAGGGCCCAAAGGGCTGGACAACACTGGTTTCAACTGGGACACATGAAAGGTTGGGTGAATTCTCATGGAGGGAGGCAGCTTGAGTCTAACAGCAGATGGATTGATTATGCGCTCGATCACATAGGGGCCAATGAAGCGTGGTTTCAACTTCTTAGACTCAGCTTGTACAGAAATATTTTCTTCCGGGAAAAGATTGTCCCTCTCTTGACCTGACTATCAACATCGGCCCCTCTGTTGTTTCCCCGACTCAGACTGCAAGGACTCTGGGTGTTATCCTAGATAACAACCTGTCGTTTACTGCAAACATCGCTGCTACAACCCGCTGCTGCAGATACACGCTTTTCAACATCAGGAGGATACGCCCACAGCTGACCAGAAATCGACGCAGGTTCTGGTCCAGGCTCTCGTCACCTCACGCCTAGACTACTGCAACTCCCTCCTGGCTGGTCTGCCTGCATGTGCCATCCGACCTCTGCAGCTCATCCAGAATGCAGCGGCTCGTCTGGTCTTCAACCTTCCAACATTTTCCCACACCACCTGCTCCTCCGCTCCCTCCACTGGCTTCCGGTAACTGCTAGAATCCACGTCAAGACACTGGTACTTGCGTACCATGCTGCGAATGGATCTGGCCCTTCCTACATCCAGGACATGGTTAAACCGTGCACCCCAGCACGTGCACTCCGCTCTGCATCAGCCAAACGACTCGCTGCACCCTCGCTGCGAGGGGGACCCAAGTTCCCATCAGCAAAAACACGTGGGTTTGCTGTCCTGGCTCCAAGATGGTGGAATGAGCTCCCATTGACATCAGGACAGCAGATAGCTCACACACCTTCCGGCGCAGACTGAAAACTCATCTCTTTCGACTCCACTTCGAGCGATAGAATGACTAACAAAGAACTGCTAACAGAGCACTTATATACTAATAAAGGACTGGCTTACCTAAAGCCAGTTGAGCAGCACTTGAAACGATTGGCTCTTTGAAACCTGATGTACTTATATGATTCTGTTTTCCTCAAGGTTGTGTCTTCCTGGTCGAATGTACTTATTGTAAGTCGCTTTGGATAAAAGCGTCAGCTAAATGCAATGTAATGTAATCAAATATTTTTTGAAGAAAGCCAAACTTTCTGACCTGGTTGGAACTGGGGAGCTGCGGTCCGGTGGCGGTTTGCAATATGTCGATTGCGTTCATCGGAGCGGAGAAGGGCAGAGCGGGCATCCTTCCAAATCCTCCGACAACGACGGAGATGGGCTTGGACAGACGGAACTGCGATCTCGTCCTCTTGGGCTGGGAACAAAGGGGGTTGATATCCAAGAGAACATTCAAATGGGGACATACCGGTGGCAGCACTAGACAGTGAGTTATGAGCGTATTCAATCCAGGGCAGATGTAAGCTCCAGGAGGTGGGATTCCGGAAGGTGACACAGCGAAGTGCAGCTCCAAGGTCCTGATTGGCTCTTTCGGCCTGCCCGTTAGTCTGAGGATGATAGCCTGAGGAGAGACTGACAGATGCTCCAAGTGCTCGACAGAATGCTTTCCATACCTGAGATATGAACTGTGGCCCTCGGTCGGAAACAATGTCTGTCGGAATGCCATGAAGCCGGACCACATGATTGACTAAGAGGTCAGCAGTTCCAGAGGCTGTGGGGAGTTTAGGAAGAGGCACAAAATGAACCGCTTTGGAAAAGCGATCAACAATAGTGAGAATAGTCGTGTTACCCTGTGAAACCGGGAGGCCGGTAACAAAATCTAGGCCGACGTGACTCCAGGGACGACTAGGGACTGGGAGAGGCTGGAGTAGACCGATAGGAGCCCGGTGTGAAGACTTGCTACGGGCGCAAACAGTGCAGGCCAGCACAAAGGCTCGAGAGTCCGCTTCCATAGAAGGCCACCAGAAGTGTCGTCTCAGGAGGGATAGGGTCCGACTCACACCCGGGTGGCAGGCACAGCGGGAAGCATGGGTCCATAGGAGAACCTGTGAGCGGACAGAGTCAGGTACAAACAAACGGTTATCTGGACCATCTCCTGGATCTGGATGGTCTCTCTGTGCCTTCCTCACTGAGTTCTCAATCTCCCATGTTACAGCACCCACCACTCTGGTAGCGGGGATTATGGTGTCAGGAGCTATGGGATCCTGATCCACTGCAAACTGCCGGGACAATGCGTCAGGTTTAAGGTTTTTAGAACCAGGTCGGTAGGTAAGGGTGAAGTTGAACCTCCCAAAAAACAATGCCCAGCGTGCCTGACGGGAGTTTAGTCGTTTGGCAGTTTGTATGTAGACCAGGTTCCTGTGGTCTGTCCACACAATGAATGGATGTTCAGAGCCTTCCAGCCAGTGCCTCCATTCTTCCAGCGCAAGCTTTACAGCAAGCAGCTCCCTGTTGCCAACATCATAGTTGTGCTCAGGGGTTGTCAGTCGTCGGGAAAAAAAAGCACAAGGGTGAAGCTTTTGGTCGGAGACTGAGCGTTGTGATAGAACAGCCCCCACACCGGTGTTGGATGCATCAACCTCAACAATGAACTGAAGAGATGGGTCAGGGTTCGTAAGAATAGGGGCCGAGGTGAAACGTCTCTTCAGCTCAGAGAAGGCAGCCTCAGCCTGAGTAGTCCACGAGAAGGGGATTGCTGGGGAGGTGAGTTGGTTGAGAGGACCGGCAACACGACTGTAGTCTCTGATGAACCGGCTATAGAAATTTGCAAAGCCCAAAAAACGTTGGAGCTGCTTCCTGGTGGAAGGTTTGGGCCATTGTGCCACTGCTTGTACCTTCTCTGGGTCTGTTCTCAGCTGACCTTGCTCAATGATGTAGCCTAGGAAATCCACTGAATCCACATGAAATTTGCATTTCTCTACTTTGACAAACAGCTTGTTCTCGGGGAGCCTTTGTAGAACCTGCTGCACATGTTGGGTGTGTTCCTCCATGGTCTGTGAGAATATCAGGATATCATCAAGATACACAAATACTGAACGGTTCAGGAAGTCACGGAGGACATCGTTCACAAGAGCCTGGAAGACAGCTGGGGCATTGGTGAGTCCAAAGGGCATCACTAGATACTCGAAATGGCCTAGTGGGGTGTTGAACGCCGTCTTCCACTCGTCTCCTTGACGTATGCGGACCAGGTGGTAAGCATTCCTGAGGTCGAGTTTCGAGAAAATGGTGGCCTTCTGTAGGGGTTCGAAGGCTGAATTGATGAGGGGCAGTGGATACTTGTTCTTGATGGTGATGGCCTCGGTAGTCAATGCAGGGGCGTAGGGAGCGGTCCTTCTTGGATACAAAGAAGAAGCCTGCTCCGACCGGGGAAGAAGAGGGTCTTATGATGCCAGCAGCCAGTGAGTCTTTGATGTATGTCTCCATGGCCTCACGCTCAGTTCGGGACAAGTTAAACAGGCGACTGGATGGGAGAGATGCCCCAGGAAGAAGATCTATTGTGCAGTCGTAAGGGCGATGAGGGGGCAGAGAAAGAGCTCGCTGTTTGCTGAAAACCTCTCTCAGGCTATGATAAACCGGAGGGACAGTGGACAAGTTGAGTGGCTCCTGCTGCACTGGGGGAATACCGACCTCTGCTGGGGGAATTGCAGACCGCAGGCATGAAGAGTGACAAAAGGAACTCCAACTCCTTACTTGATTCTCCGACCAGTCCATGTGGGGGTTGTGCAGTTTTAACCATGGCTGGCCCAGAACTAGGGGTGTGTGAGGGGAGGACATGACGTGGAACTGAATCATGTCATGGTGATTACCGGACAGGACGAGATGTAGGGGTTCGGTGACATGGGTAACGCGTGCCAGGAGCTTCCCATTCAGACCTCGAGCATTGAGAGGAGCTGTCAGAGGTTGAGTGGAGATGCCGGCTGAAGCAACCAGTTGGGCATCCAAAAATCTCTCCTCAGCCCCAGAGTCCACTAGGGCAGGCAGAGAGAGAGACTGTTGATTTAACAGCAGTGTGGCTTCAAGTGGCTTGCGGGTCTGGGGGGTTGAGGAAGAAACAGCTTTGCTCACCAGTATCCCCACCTTTACTGGCGAGCACCCTCTTTTGGGCGCTGGGGGCCTGTGTCCACGAGATGACCGGAGTGAGCACAGTAGACACAAAGTCCTTCTCTTATTCTCCGGAGACGTTCTTGGGGAGTGAGTCGGGCTCTGCCTAGCTGCATCGGTTCCTCTGAAGACAGGAGAGGAGAAAAGACTTCAGATGGAGCAACCGGACTTGGGAAAGTCTCCGACCTGAATCTTGCGATAGGAGACGAGACAGGGCGAGAGGGGAGTGACCCAGGAGATCGGCTGGCTCTTTCCCTACGGCGCTCCCTAAGGCGGTTATCCAGTCTTATGGCTAGGGAGACCAACTCATCCAAGTTAGCTGATTCGTCCCTCACTGCTAACTCATCTTTAACAGAATCAGTTAGCCCGGTTTGAAAAACCCCTTGAAGCGCTGTCTCATTCCACCCTGCCTCTGCAGCTAAGGTCCTAAATTCCACTGAGTATTCGGCTACACTACGGGAGCCCTGTCGCAGTGAGAGGAGGCGTTTAGTAGCGTCCCTACCGCTGACGGGGTGGTGGAAAACTTTCTTCATTTCTTCTGTAAACTCTGGATAAGAATTACAAAGGTTGGACTGACTCTCCCATACAGCTGATGCCCAGGCTAGGGCGCTACCTGTAAGTAAACCTATCATATAACAAATCTTAGCTCTGTCATTAGCATACGTAGACGGCTGCTGCTCAAACACAAGACAACACTGCATTAAGAAAGATTTACATGTCCCTAAGGCACCTGCGTACCGCTCTGGAGTGGGAATGTTTGGCTCACGTGAAGGGAGAGCGGGCTGGGCTGGAACCGGTGCTAACTCTTGTGGGGGAGCTGGATCCTCAGGAGCAGGCGGAGCAAGATGAGTGGAAACCAGGTTGAGGTGATGTCCCATCTGTGCTACGTTGGCGGCTAGTGATGCGAGGTTATCCAGAACCTCTCTGAGCATCTGCTCATGCCGGCCCACGAGGATGCCTTGGTTGGAGAGAGCCTCACGAATTGGGTCCGGGCCTGCTGGGTCCATTCTGGCCAGATTGTTCTGTTAGGATTATGTTTTAAACAGGACCCAGGCGCAGGCAAGGACTGAAGATGTTTAAATAATTGATTGCTTCGGAGACTCAGGCAGGTTTGGTGATATGGAGGTCCGGAGTGGAGGTAGGCAGTGAGAGGCTGGACTGATTACAAGGCAGGCAGGTATGATGCAGGAAGAAGCAGGCAGGTTGGCTGGAAGCTCTGGTGGACGATGGCCGAGGGATTGCACTGGAAACACAAGAGAAACTAGTTACAAAAGGTACGGAATTACACGCAGACAGGATAGCTGAATGGGCAGCCAGGAGGATGTACTACCACTGATGTAGAAAACAATCTGGCGGTGAGTTGCTGGGAGACTGGAGTAGATAAGCTGTGTCCTGATTAGATGATGAGGGACAGCTGAGTCGGACGGCCAGGTGAGAGCAATCAGGCTGCTGCCTGCAAGGGAAACCACACCCTCTCCACACACAGGGGAACAAACAGGAACACAGTTTGGACCGTGACACGTTCAAAGGAGAAAAGATCTTCTTTCCACTTTAAATCACTCCAACACCGATGCTCAAAACAAAAGCAATGTTGAGCAGAAAATAGAAAACATGAAGGCCACGCTGGACAGACCATTACTCTGGAAGATCTTGAGAAGGCAGAAAACTCCATCATATGCCAAACCCAGAGACAGTATTTTCCAGAGGAAATGACAGCACTGCAAACAACAACACGTGGTGTCAAAAGGACAAGCCGCCTCTCCAAGCTTCATCCAGTGTTAAAGGATGGAGTGCTGAGAGTGAGGACGCCTGAGGAGGCCAGCGATGCCAGAAGAAACTAAGTTCCCTGTCATACTGCCAAAAAACTCTCATGTCTCAACTCTCATATTAAGGCACACGCATGAAAGAACTGGACGTGGAGGAAGAACCCACATCCTCTCTGAAGTGAGGAAGAGGTATTGGATCATCAAAGCAACTCTGCTGTGAGAAAGATATTGGGAGATTGTGTTTTGTGCAGACGCCAAAGAGCCAGAGCTGGAGAGCAGAAGATGGCTGACAGGAACGGCTTGAGCCAGACATGCCTCATTTACTAATGTTGGTGTGGACTACGTTGGCCCTATTCAAGTCAAAAGAGGACGTACCACATTAAAGAGGTACGGAGTGCTGCTCACGTGCACGACCAGCAGAGCTGTGCATATTGAGGTGGCCAGCTCACTTGATACAGACTCATGTATCGACGCTTTGAGAAGATGCATATGCAGAGGAGGTCAGGTGAAACGTATAAGATCTGACAATGGGACCCATTTAGTTTGAGCTCAGAGAGAGTTAAAGGAACCTGCACAGAATTCAGGAAGCTCTGCTGCAAAAGGGCATAAAGTGGAGTTCCAACCCCCCATGGAGGAGTATGGGAGTGTCTGATTAAGTCTGTGAGACTTTGGATGAAGACGGGCTACACACCCTTTTATGTGATGTAGAAGCAATTTTGAACAGTCGACCAATCACAACAGTCTCAAAGGACCCTCAAGACCTGGAGCCTCTAACCCCAAATCACATCTTGCTCTTAAAAACCAAGCCAATTCGGCCCCCTGGAGTTTTTGACAAGAACGACCTGTACGTAAGACGCCGATGGAAACAGGTGCAATACATGGCAGACTTATTCTGGAAACGCTGGTGCCGGGAACACTTACCCCTCATGCAAGAAAAACAGAAATGGTGCAAGGAGAAGAGAAGCTTTAAACCTGGAGATGTAGTAATGGTAGTTGACCCTACTGCTCCCTGTAGCTCTTGGATCCTGGGAAGAGTGCTAGAAGCTATGGCAGACACTAAATGACTGGTTTGAGCGATCAAAGTTAAAACACAGACCAGCGTGCTGGAGAGGCCAATCGCCAAGATCTGTTAGGATGTGAAGAGTGACGGCAGCAAAGAGTCTTCTTCCGCTGATGGCACGATGACATCATGTAGACAGGATGAGTAACACCACACATCTGATACTCGATAGATGTCTTGTGATGCACTGTTGAGGAACCTGCGACCCAAGTTTTTCATCTCCGGCCTTGTCAGGTATTGAACAATCAATAAATAAAGAACATTATTCAATATAAAACACAGAATTTATGTGATTATACTAAATGATTTACAAATAAACACCACTGCATATTTAACTGTTACACATGCTGATGTAACGCAAATGTTCCAACTTGGGATCAATAAAGTATATCTTATCTTAAGCTGATCGATGGCTACTGCCATATTTGCTAAATGTGCCTCTGAACCTTGACAAGTGCATGTTTCAGGCTCATCAATGAACAACAGGAGGGGTCACAGACATAAGACCAGCTGTTAAATAAAGCTCTTCTGACCTTAGCTGGCATGTGGGTATATATATTAATGCTGCCCATATTGGGCACCAGCAATTTTCACCCATTTATTAATGATATGTTTTAAATGTGAGTGTTTCCTGTCCCCTAAACCTCCAGGGAAGTACACAGTTTAATACTGGCAACATCGATTTAATACATGAATGTAGCCTTTGTTTCTGCTCAAAGAGGAGTCGACCAGTTGGGGCAACAAGACAATCTGAGAAATCGAGTGTGACTATTAAAAAGAAAAGAATTATTATATTAATATTAACAATAACAACCGACCGTCGGGGTAGCATTTGCTTGGCATTTCCGGGTATTTCTCCATTGGTCCATGTTAACAATACCGTGTAACTGTCACGTTTGAAGGGACGAAATGGTGACACCTTCACGTCTCCCAGCAGGTCATCATGTTCACGTCTTGCCGTGATACCAGGTTGAAAATGAAGCACTGCACCCACAACTAACACTTACCAACACCAAAGCTCTCCACCAAGTGGCACACCCTTTATTTATAGTACAAGACACTTTGTCCAACCAACTACACACCGTAATCTAAAGCACACTCCTCTGTTATGGCGTTCTGTATTTAGAGAATTCTGCACACATCTACAAGTCTACACACATATGTGCAGACACACAAGTATACTGTTGTTATACTTTTAGTGTTCTCCAAAAGAGAGAAGGTGCTACATTCATGCACAACACACAGATGTGTCCACCAAAATGACGCCTCCATCTTCTTACCCATACTCCTCTCTGTTTTTCACTTTCAATAAGCATGAACAATTTGTATTGATCACATTTACCTTATATCATTTAAAAAATAAACTGCAACTACTGAGCACATATTGTTTATCCTGTCTTTTATTTTTTAACAATATGATTATGATTTGTTGATTACAGCGTACTCTAACTTATTCTGTATATCTTGTGTGTGTACCATAGAACCTCTGGAGGTAAGTATATTGTTGATGTTTATATGCATATAGTTATCTCTTTTCTATAATAGTTTCAGCTTCAGTGCGATGCCTTGTTTATTACTTGTTTCTGCATCTAAAACTAAATATATAAGTAAATCAAATCTCATCTAAATAAACCTTCAATATTAAAGAGCAGAAAGAATGACATTTAAAAAGGCTAATATAGATTAAGACGGGTATAAAAAGCAAGAACACGAGTTACAATTCAGCGTTCGATATGAACAAGTACTTTATTTCTGCTTCCAACCTGATTCAACGGAGGTGAAAGGACTTCAATTTGCATTTAACAGAACACCAACAATGAAACACATGAGCCCGTACTACAGTTTCAAAAAGCAGGAATAATCCTAAAACTCCATCTGAACTCTGAACTCTAAATGAGCTGAATGTAATCTGCTGCAAAACACAAACAATATGCAGGAATGTGAGTCTGTTTCAAAGGAATTTTTCTTTTAGTTTGATGATATAAACAGAACAGAATCAAACTGAAAACATCGTAATTATTCTCTATATCAATAAGTCATTGGTTCTTCTTTTAGACCAGAACAGACTGATGACTCAACAGGAACTATCAACAACATCCCAATGGAAGTTTAAAGTCACAACATTTCATTATCCAAACAGATTATTAGAGAAACTCCTGCAGATTAATCAGTCAGTGGTTATAGTACACATCAGAAAAGTAGTATGACAACAACATTAAACATAGTCAAAACTTCTGTTGATAAAGATGGAGTTTATATGAAGTCATGTATGAACATTGTCAAACAGAGTTTATACAGCCAGACAGATTTCTCATGTGAATTGTCGAAGGACTAATTAATTGTCCTCTTATTTTGTTTCAGATTTGACTTGGAAAATGTCAGGTTCAGAAGAGTCTCCAGGGTTGTCCTTAGTCTCTGGTTGTAAATGTCTCTCTGGATGTGATTTCCTGGCTGGTTCTGGTCCTCCACAGTCCTCTCCATCAGCTTCTGTTTCCATGTGTTCAGCTGAGCTGCTGGCCGGAGGCTCTGCCTCTCTGTTCTCCTCACTTTGAGTTTGATGAAGCTGTGAGGACTGACGAACAACACACTTATGTATTTTGACCTGATGACTCTGTGTGAATCTTTTGTCACAAACAATGCAGCTGAATGGTTTCTCTCCTGTGTGGATTCTCATGTGTGTCTTTAAATCTGCACTCTGTGTAAAAGATTTCTCACAAACACTGCAGCTGAATGGTTTATCTCCTGTGTGGATTCTCATGTGTCTCTTTAAATCTCCTCTCTGTGTAAAAGATTTCTCACAGACTGAGCAGCTGAATGGTTTATTTCCTGTGTGGAATCTCATGTGTCTCTTGAAAGTTCCACTCTGTGAAAAAGATTTCTTACAGACTGAACAGCTGAATGGTTTCTCTCCTGTGTGGATTCTCATGTGTCTCTTTAAATCTCCTCTCTGTGTAAAAGATTTCTCACAGACTGAGCAGCTGAATGGTTTCTCTCCTGTGTGGAATCTCATGTGTCTCTTGAAAGATTCACTCTGTGCAAAAGATTTCTTACACACTGAGCAGCCAAATGTTTTATCTCCTGCACTACGTCTTGAATCACTGACAGGGTCTTGTTTATTTCTCTGAGAGTTTGAACCTGGTTCTCTGGTCTCCTTCCAATCTCCACGGTCTTCAGCGTCAGGTTCAGAAGAGTCTCCAGGGTTGTCCTCAGTCTCAGGTTGTAAATATCTCTCTGGATCTGAGTTCCTGGCTGGTTCTGGTCCTCCACAGTCCTCTCCATCAGCTTCTGTTCCCAGGTGTTCAGTTTGTCTTTGATGAAGCTGAGAGGACTGAGGTTTCTCTTCATCATCTTCACTCTTCACAGGGACACGAGTGAATGTGGACTTGTTGATATCTGCCTCCTCCAGCCCTTGAAGCTGCTCTCCCTCCTGACTGCTCCAGAGTTCCTCCTGCTCCTCTTTAATGTGTGGGGGGGGCTCTGGGTCCTCCTGGTCCAGACTGGAGCTCCACTCCTGCTGCTCAAGGGGAACCTCTTCTTTAACCACCACCAGCTGCTGGACATCTGCAGGAAACAGGAAACACATATTCAGAGAAACTGTAGAGTATCAGAATTATCCACGCCTTATTTTACATGCTTGCCTATGGTTTTTCTATGTCCCGCCCACTGTGTATTTCTGTTGGATCAATAGTCTGTCAATTACACCTTTTTCTCCCAGACTCCCTGGAGAGTTTCAGGACAACAGGTGATATTCAGAGAAACTGTAGAGTATTAGAATTTAAAATCTAACCACGATTAACACTTCATTAACTTTGAAGCCCTTAGCCATTAATTATTTACGCTCAGAAGCGTCTCGGCGCTGGGCTCCGCTCAAAATAGGATTGGAGTCTATTTTTCGACGCAAGGCGTTGCAGAGGCGCCGGGCAGGAAGTGGACCGGTCAGAGCATCCGGCCCATCCTCCCAAATAAACAAATTTTGCAGACCCTATCCCTCCGTAGTCTTTCAAGTAGGAGGAGAAATGCCAGCGTTCTCCTCCGGTTTACAGGCAGTGTGTAAATTATATATATATAGAATAATTATGATGAATGCATTTTTGAATACATCTTTGATTCATGTCGTTTATAACAGGGATATTACAATTATTATTAACTTTGTCTGTACAAAGTAGCCTGTCCAGGAAATATGCCCAAATCCGCCATAAGCTTCTGAAATGCTTCTGAAACGCGCCCGGTAGGGTATGACGCCGGAGGAGACCGGACCAAAACCGTGGCGCAGATCCTGGATCTCAAAAAGCTTACACATGCTAGATATAAATATGCAGTTCGTTGTGTCAAGAATCAATCAACTCATCTTCCTCTTGACAATACATAGAATCTTTTTTCTCAAAATTCTTGCTTTTTTCTGCAAATTTTGAATTTTTCTAAAATGATGAATTCTTCAGAAAATGTCTAAATGCTGGCCTTTTCAGATGACCTCAGAAGATTGACTTATTTTTTAGGGCTGTACCCGAATATCCGAATATTCCTTTGTTGGAGTACTATTCGGGTCACTTTCTTTATTATTTTAAAGACCTAGAAAGGGTTATTAACGCCTTTGTTACCTCGAGACTGGATTACTGCAACGCTCTGTATGTGGGTATGGACTAGGGATGGGAACGATTAATCGAAATTATTCAGGTATTCGAATAATTATTCATGTGTATGAGTTATGAATATTTTTATAATTTATTTATTTAGTTTTTGGGAGGGATGCGTAAGTTGACTACATATTATCAAATTGAATAATTTAATGTATATATATTAGGGGTGTAACGGTTCACAAACATTTCGGTTCGGTACCTCGGTTTATAGGTCACAGTTCGGTACGTTTTCGGTACAGCAGAAAAAATTATCACAAAACACAACATATTTTTTTTTAATTATTATTAAACTGTGAATAATGTATTCACTCAAATAAATACAAAATATAATAAAAATAAACATTAAGGTGCAGCATTTCGATGAACTGAAATAATCTGTATTTGAACTGTACTGTACTAGTACCTAAGCAGCCAGTTAGACATTAGGACTTGCTTGTCATTGTATTTTCATGTTGTTTAAAGAAAGATGAACTTGTCCACATTGCTTGCTGAAAGGGCAGATCTGCTGGCACTAACAATGTCTCCTGCTGTGGAGAACACCCTCTCTAGGGACAGAGGTAGCAGATACAGCCAGGTAGCGCTTTGCTAACATGGCAACATAAGGATATTTGGCGTTTGTAATAGCTTTGGCTCGGTCTGAACTCTCTGCGAGTGGTGGAGGCTCAAATGCTAGCGGGAGTTGGGTTTGCACTTCAGTCTTTTTTCTTTTGGTACCGGTGATATTCACGTTCGGGTGATGCCTTTTCAAATGAGTGTGCAAGTTTGATGTATTGCCAGCCGCGTAACCAATGTTAGTTGAACAATGCCGACAAACAGCTTTGGTTCGGTCCACCTGTCTTTGTCCGTCATCCTTGTACGTAACTGCGAAACCAAAAAGTTCCCAAACCGGAGACTTCAATGATGCTGGAGGATTTTTGAGCTCAACTTTATCTGCGTTCGCCATTTCGACAGTTCCTCAAATTACTGACTACATTTGAACGCATCCCTCTGACCAGCTCTCATAGTATGCCTCTCGTCCAATGAAATGACTTGGTCGCTCTATGACGTGTTGAACACAATGGGAGCAAATTACACTGAATGCTGCGACGCAGCACCTGAGATTACTTCCAAGAAGTTGTTCACGTTCTCAATTTTTTACGTTTAACGTTATATTCGTTCGGTACACAATAATTTCGGTACGTGTACCGTTACACCCCTAATATATATATATACGACAGTGCCATAGCTAAATGTGTTAGGTCTAAAGGTTTGTTTTGCTCTGCTCACCCGTCTCTCTCTCTCTTTTATAGGATATGTACATTTCGGTTAACCGGTTAACCGTTTTTTTGGGGGTCGAATATTCGAATATACACTTGCTTTCAAATTCCCATCCCTAGTATGGACCAGGCCTCAATTAGATGCCTGCAGCTAGTGCAGAACGCAGCTGCACGTCTTCTCACTGGCCACAAAAAGCGTGACCATCACCCCAATTCTGGTTTCATTGCACTGGCTTCCAGTTCGGTTCAGAATAGATTTTAAAATCCTTTTATTTGTTTTCAAAGCCCTAAATGGGCTGGCTCCGGCCTATATAGCCGAACTCCTCCATCGCTACACCCCAGGCAGAGCCTTAAGGTCGGCTGATCAGATGCTGCTGGTAGTGCATTCGCAGCAGCTGGCCCCAGGCTCTGGAATACTTTGCCCCTCCATGTGAGGTTGGCCCAGACATTAGGGGTTCTTAAATCAAAACTTAAAACTCACTTTTTCTCTCTGGCCTTCTAGGCTTCTCTTATCAAGAATAACTTTTATCCAAGACCTTTTCCCTCTCTAACCTCTCGAGTTTTATTAGAGGGAAACGGTTTGTAGAGTGGAAGATTCTGCTCTCCCCGACGGGAGTCTTCTCTTCTAACGGCAGCTCGTGATCGGCATGTTGGAGTCCTCTGAATTAAATTATCAAGTCACCTCAAGTCAGAAGGCTCACGTCCAAGTCAAGTCCGAGTCATTGGTGTTCAAGTCCAAGTCGAGTCGCAAGTGTTTTGTGATGTTGTCAAGTCGAGTCTCAAGTCATCAAATTGGTGACTCGAGTCCAAGTCATGTGACTCGAGTCCACACCTCTGGTCTCTACTGTAGGCTATTTTTATTATACAGTGGGGCAAAAAAGTATTTAGTCAGCCACCCATTGTGCAAGTTCTCTCACTTAAAAAGATGAGGCCTGTAATTTTCATCCATGTACACTTCAACTATGAGAGACAGAATGGGGGCAAAGAATCCAGGAAATCACATTGTAGGATTTTTAATGAATTAATTGGTAAATTCCTCGGTAAAATAAGTATTTGGTCACCTACAAACAAACAAGATGTCTGGCTCTCACAGACCTGTAACTTCTTCTTTAAGAGCCTCCTCTGTCCTCCACTCGTTAACTGTATTAATGGCACCTGTTTGAACTAGTTATCAGTATAAAAGACACCTGTCCACTAGGGATCGACCGATTATCGGCCTGGCCGATTATCGGGGCCGATATTCCGCATTTGACCGATTATCGGTATCGGCCTCTTTTTTTTTTTAAATTGCCGATAACACTTTGGCTCCGATGCGGCCGTTTCTCTGGCTGCAGTCACCACTCTCTGTACACGAGCAATGTCCCGCCCAAAGCGCTATCCGATAGGCTATTACTGAAGTGTCAATCAACACTGAAGATTTTCCGGGCGGGAGCCAGCCAGAGAGGCGGGACCTTCTCAGATTACAGGCAGGTGCGAAAGAACGCGGACACAGACTGAAGCAAGCAGCAGCGCTGAGCGGCAGAGCCATACATGTGTTTCGAAGGTAAATCAGTTGAAAGCCGAAGTTCAATAAACATCCCAATCCCCTCAGCTGAAGTTGCAAAAACACCACGATCTATTGATCCAGTTCTATCAGCTTCCCAGGGACGCGGGAAGTCAGTCAGAGTTGGGGGTGCGTGCAGCGTCTCGCAGCGGAGTAACTGTGGTGCGGAGGGGGGGGGTCTGCGAGTGGAGCCTCGCAGTTTTTCAGGTTGATATGTGAAGCTCATTAGCTATCCAACATGTATTTAGCAAATGTTTAGCAAAATATTAGAAGTGAGGCTACTGGACTAACGTTAGGTCTACTGTAATAGCCTCACTTTTAATAGTTTGCAAAACATTAGCTGGCATTAGTGTTTTTGCAGTTGCTAGCAGCTTATTGGGATGTTATGCCAGATAGACAGATATAATAAATTAAGCATTATTGTTAGTTAAGCATGTCAGCCCCACTTCTCTCTAACTCATAGCAGATGGCTGCACTAAAGAAAAGGGCACAGAGAGGAAACCAGTTGTAAGATGTTTAAGAGTTCATTAAACATAATATAGGCTATGCTTAAATGCATTTCAAAGAAGTTGTGTTGAGTTGTGTTGGAGTTTGTGTTATTCTACATTTTGACACCAAGATTTTCTGATTTTACTGCAAATGTATATCGGTTCCAAATATCGGTTATCGGTCTCCTTGATTACTAATAATCGGTATCGGCCTTGAAAAAGCCATATCGGTCGATCCCTACTGTCCAAAACCTCAAACAGTCACACTCCAAACTCCACTATGGCCAAGTCCAAAGAGCTGTCAAAGGACACCAGAAACTAAATGGTAGACCTGCACCAGGCTGGGAAGACTGAATCTGCAATAGGTAAGCAGCTTGGTGTGAAGAAATCAACTGTGGGAGCAATTATTAGAAAATGGAAGACACACTGATAATCTCCCTCGATCTGGGGCTCCACGCAAGATCTCACCCCGTGGGGTCAAAATGATCACAAGACCGGTGAGCAGAGATCCCAGAACCACACGGGGGGACCTAGTCCATGACCTGCAGAGAGCTGGGACCAAAGTAACAAAGGCTACCATCAGTAACACACTACGCCGCCAGGGACTCAAATCCTGCAGTGCCAGACGTGTCCCCCTGCTTAAGCCAAATCTCCACATTCTGACTTTTCCTCAAAATCCTGACCTTTTCTTCCAAAATTCTTACTTTTTGTGAAATGGTGATTTTTTTTTGTTGAAAATCTCTAAATGCTGTTCTTTTCAAATAACCTCTGAATTTTGACTTCTTTTTTAAACCACAACATTCTGAATAATTTCCTCAAAATCTAACTTTTTTTCTGAAAAATGTCAGATGATAGAAAGGCAACAGTAACTCAAATAACAACTTCTTAACAACTTAGGAGACAGCCCCTTAACTCAGGAGGAAGATGATGAAGAAAGAAGAAATGCCCACACAGTTGTTGGCTGATCTCCCTTCACATATGAGTTTAGGAAGGTCATGGAGGAGGTACAGGGAGAGCTTGAAAAACAGCAGGTCGAAACCCCACAGGATGAAAATCCATACTTGTGCCCTGGCATTGTTGATGTCCTTTTTGAAAACTATCTAGGGATTTCCCCCTTTGGAGTGGGCTGCTGTTGGGGAATTTGAAAAGATATGCAACTGACACAGAGGAAGACACATTTGGCCAAAGTAAAACAAGGGACACAAACTGCCATGTGGAGAGATGGTTTGGAGTAGTCAAACATTCTATTGTAAAAAAGCAGAGATGACTGAGGCCAGCGACATTCACCAGAAAGATGTATGGCTCTCTCCAGGGGAGGCACAGAGAACACATAATGGCACGGATCACTTATCTGAGCAGTTACTCCTCAAACCAATGCTACCAAAAGACATCAGTCAATCTAAGGGAGGTTGGGCAAAGAGAGATGGAGCAAAGCCTGCACTGCCAGCTCCACATATTACACCACTCCAGTCTTCCAGTTCCAAACAGAGCAAAGTGAACTCTGAACACTGGCGAAGACATTCAGAGCAGATGTGGAGAACAGCAGCAATGACCCCACAAGTAAAGGGTCCAAGCCTGCAACAGAGCTATTGTTTTGCTATGGTAAAATGTATGCTTTGAACAGATACAAATCAATCTGACCAGTAATCAATTCTTCGAGCTATAAAAACAATGTTAAGAAAGAATTAAAAACGTTTTAGCATGAGGCAATCTTTCATAGAAAACGTAAAAAAAAATGTCATTTTAGGTTGATGCCCTTTGGACAAACCAACTGAAGTCGTTGTGGCTGTTGTAAGACATGCTGAAGACAGAATAACAGAATGTTACATTAGAGGCCTCCTCAACCTGAAGGATAATGCTGGCCGTCTATACCTCCTGGATCACTACACCGCGGGTGTGATCCTACACGGCACCCGAGAGCATAGGGCCAGGCGAGAGCTGCAAAAGGTGAGTGAAAGTGATTATTCATCCCTTTAGTGTTGAGCTTGAGAAAGGAGACTGAGCTGTGTCTCCAGGCGCCTTCCAGCATTACTACAATAATGTATGTAGTTTTTGGAGCCTTTTGTGTTGTTTTGAACAAATACATTCAGAATATAATGTTAAAAAAATCTTGTTCCTGTTGAGAAAAATAAAGAATGAATACAGTGTGAATGAAATGATTGTTTAGCACCTGTATATTATAGAGAATAACACTTGTGTCTACACATGTTTTCGGGTCACATGTGATCCATATGATGGAGCCATTGGATTTGTGAATATAAGAAATGTGCACTGGAGGCTTGTGGTGAGCTCCTCGTGGAGTCATACTGGAGCTGCTTTTACAGTATGTATGTTTTGCTCAGGGTTTGTACATTTCACGTTCATCAACTATTACTTTGAAGATGTATGATTACATTTATTCAAATGCTTACAACTAAATATACATTGCTATTAAAAAGTATTGCAATACATTACTCATATACTGGGACAGAGTTAAGACTAAAACGTGTATCTCATGCAGCCCCATTTTGTAAATGCATCTTTGCCTCAGGATTGATTTAAAGATGCTTCTTTTAGTTTTAATGTCTTCATGTTCTTCATCTATATCATAGGGAAACAATATAACATGTAGTCCATAATAAGTACTCATTCAATCATTTCTCATTTACTGCTCCACTACAGATTTGAGTCATCTGACCCCAAATTGTGCAACTTTCTTTCATCTGATCTAACCTCTTTCAATTATTTCAATGCTCTTAAAGGTGGGGTAGGTAAGTTTGAGAAACCAGCTCGAGTGGCTAGAATCTGAAAATACACAGCCGGAAGAAATCTGCCACTTCCTCACAGAGCCCCTCCTCCAACACACGAACGCGCACATGACCAATGAGGGCACGAGGTCAGTTTGTGCACAGATGGAAGGCTGACAGGCAGGCAGGCCGTCCAGCTACTTTAGCCGGCTCAGATGATTGGTCGTGTTATTTACAGCGCCACGGCTTCAACAGATGACTTTTTATGTATTTTTTGTCAAAGCACTTCAGATATTCATTGCTATCGGGATGTTCAGAGCATTCCATGGAATATAACAAAAAGTGTATCTCGAGCCGGTTTCTCAAACTTACCACCTTTAAGTCTTTACATATACCCATTTAAAATGGGTATTTATTATTTTACTATTACTTTTAAGTTTTAATTGCTTGTTTAACAGTTGAAGTGATTTTAATAATGTGAATCTATTAGTTAACTGTGGTTTTCTGAAGAAAATCTGATACATTATTGTTGCTGCTAACCTTTTGAATAAGGTTTGGTTTAAGTTTGAGGAATCCACTATCATCCCTGTACCCAATTCTAATTCTACAACACCACCGTTGAGGGGCTTTTTTCAGTTTCGCCATGAGCAGAGTTGCAGAAACTCCAGATCTGCATCATGACATTACATTGCATTTAGCTGACGCTTTTATCCAAAGCGACTTACAATAAGTACATTCGACCAGAAAGACACAACCTTGAAGAAAACAGAATCATATAAGAACATCAGGTTTCAAAGAGCCAATCGTTTCAAGTGCTGCTCAACTGGCTTTAGATAAGCCAGCCCTTTATTAGTATATAAGTGCTCTGTTAGCAGTTCTTCAATGCAGATCTAACCTCCCTCTGAGGCGCACTGCCTTTGGACCGTCAGCATGTTCGTTTACAGCCATCAAGCCCTGGAACACTCTTCCAGTTGAACTTAAAACCTGTACTGATTTTAACTCGTTTTCCTATGGTGCAAAAAAAATGATATTAAGCAACCAGTCATGCCAACATGAATTACACTGTAATCTGAGTTTTTATTTTTTTTATTTGAACTGTATTGTCATACTATATCGTAGATATTTTATTTAAGTGTATTTGAAGTGTATTAAGTGTTATTTCGTAACCTGAATTTAAATCAGGCTTTGTAATTATGTAATTATTGTGACCGAGATCATGTAAGTGTATTTCAAGTGTACTATGTATTAATTTATTGAGCTGAACTTAAAATCAGGTTTTAAAATGGTTTGACTGATAGAGATCATGCAATGTTATCGTTTGTTTATTGATTGTTATGAACCTGCCTGAGGACCACAGATGGAAATGAGCCATTAGCTATAATCTGGCATATTGCATCTCTTCTCTTTGCTGAGATTAATGTTTTTGTATGCATGGTCCTTCTATAAATAAATACAAATAAAATAATCAAATATCCTGCCTCAATGACTACAGACCCATAGCCCTCACATCTGTGGCAATGAAATCATTTGAGCGCATCATTCTCAGGCACCTAAAAACCAGCACCTCCCCCTCATGGATCCATATCAATTTGCTTACAGAGCCAACAGATCCGTGGACGACGCTGTCAACCTGGCAATCCATCACCAACAACACCTGGAATCCCCCAACATCTACGCCCCCATCTTGTTCCTGGACTTCAGCTCCGCTTTCAAAACCATCAACCGGGAAAAACTCTTCAATAAACTAATGGACATGAACACTGACCCCTGCATCTGTCACTGGGTCCACAGCTTCCTCTGGAACAGACAACGGGTCAAAATAAATAACTCCACATCTCTCCCTCTGCACCTCAGTGTCGGAGCTCCACAAGGCTGCGTCCTCTCCCCCTGGTTATTCTCACTCTACACAAACCAACTCACATCCCAGCACCCCACAGTCAACATATATAAATACGCAGATGACACAACAATAACAGGACTCATCTCAAATAATAATGAAACACAATACCTCACTCAGATCCATCAAGCTCCCACCCAGCCTCTCATCAACTGCCTGCATGACATCAAGACATGGATGTCCTCAAACTATCTGAAGCTGAACAGCGGTAAAACAGAGCTCATGGTCGTGGAACCCAAGGCCCTGCTCCAGAAGGTTGGTGACTTCGTCCTTGAGGTCGACGGCTGCTCCATCTCCCCATCTCCTGAAGCCCGCAACCTGGGTGTGATCCTCGACACCACCCTTTCCTACCATTCCCACGTCAAGTCTGTGACCAAATCGGCTTTCGACCACCTGCGGAACATTGCCAGAATCCGACCGTCACTCTCGGAGTCGGTTGCCGAGACCCTGGTGCATGCATTTGTCACCACCCGCTTGGACTACTGCAATGGTGTCCTGTTCGGGGTTCCCAACAAAACCCCGGACAGGCTCCAGTATGTCCAAAACTGTGCAGCTCGGGTCCTCACGCACACAAAGCCCTGGCAGCACATCACTCCCACCCTCATCCACCTCCACTGGCTGCCGGTCAAGTTCCGCATAACTTATAAAGTCCTCCTCCTGACCTACAAGTCCCTCCATGCCCTTGCCCCCCAGTACCTATCGGACATCCTCCGTCCACATGCCCCACCCCGGAACCTGCGGTCTTCAGACTCTGGCCTGCTTACCACCCCCCGCACCAAACTGAGAACCTTCGGGGACAGAGCCTTCAGTGTAGCAGCCCCCACCCTCTGGAACGCTCTCCCTGCGGAGATTCGCAACATCCCCACACTGGACGCCTTCAAAAGGGCCCTCAAGTCCCATCTGTTCATCAAGGCGTTCGGCCCTTAAATCGATCTGTTGTTTTGTCTGTCTGACCTTTGTTTTGTTTTGTTTTGTTTGTGCTTGCCCTATTCCTGTAAAGCGACCTTGGGTCCCTTGAAAGGCGCTATAGAAATATCAGTTATTATTATTAAGCAGTCACCTGGTGCTCAGAAAACAACCTCCTACTTAAACCAGCAAAAACCCAAGAAATAATCATCGACTTCAGGCGAAAGCCCAAGTCACCTCTATCTATCTCCGGCAAACTCATTTCCACCACAGAATCACTCGCATGTCTCGGCACTCACATAAGCAATAACCTCAAATGGAAGACCAACACAGACCACATCTACAAAAAAGGCTATTCTTTCTGCGGCAGCTCAAGAAATACAGAGTGAGGAAACATCTCCTAATCCAGTTCTACACAGCCATCATCCAATGCATCCTCACTTCATACAGATCATAAATCAAAGCCCTTGATTGGTCTCTGTGTGTCATTCAAGCTCGGGATAAGCTCAGCTCAGGTGAGGTAAAGGACTGTCTGAGTGTTTAGAAAGTTAACTTAGTCTAAGTTCTCAGTGGGTCTCAAACGGTGTGGTCACCAGTTATGTAAACACATATTTCCATTTGAGAGGGTAGTGATTGGTCTAATGGATAGTGAGGTGGGCTGAAGATCGGAAGGCTGTGAGTTCAAATCCCGCCAGCAACACCACCACTAGTGCGCCCTTGAGTAAGGCACCTAGCCCTTAGTTACTCCAGGGAGAATGACCCTGGAATCAGTCATTATAAGTCGCTTTGGATAAAAGCGTCAGCTAAATGAAATGTAATGTGATTAGTAAAATATGCATGAATAAATAAATAAAAAGTTAACTGGGTGAAAAAAGGTAAGATACACTTTTAAAACTTGTTGAGAGAAAACTAGTCTTTGCTGCTGCCTCAAAGAGGAGCAGGGGGGAGAGGAGGGAGAGGAGGGAGAGGGGGGAGAGGGGGGGAGAGGAGGGAGAGGGGGTGAGGAGAGGGGGAGAGGAGGGAGACAGGAGAGGCTGATTCAGGAGCACAGACACACTCACAACTATAAATGAACGAAAAATAAATAACAAGTTTCAGTGTTTTTTTCATATTGGAAATGGGATGTTATTGTTGTTGTTGACGGATGGTATGTTATTGGTTATGGCCATGATGTTATGATTATTGAAATGTATACAGTTCTGTTTAATATAGGTGTTTCCATAGATCTAGTCTCTTTATTTTCCCCTCAAAATGCACCAGATTGATGCATTTAACTCCAAAATAAAAAATAAAATCTTACCGGGGGGGCATGCCCCTGGACCCCCTAGAGGACTTGAGGTCGACCCCCACTAAAAATCACATGGATAGGTTCCTAAATACATTTATAAATACATTTATTTTTTTAAATAGTAATCCATTTCCATGTGTGGGTAGTAGATTTAAACTATAGGGCTATCATTATGGGCCCTGCCTGTACCTGTTCGCTCTGCCATCGCGTGAAGGGTCTGCTAACAAGCGACCACCAGAAAGGTTAATGTTGTTGCACGGCACCTCAACTTCCCCCCCAAGTGTATTTCAGATCTGTGGGAAACACTGTACAGATAAACCTTAATAACAACAAGTCTTTATACAACAAAATATGTATCATTCTTACAAGTGTCCTACACTTGACATTTTCTTCATCTTTGTTGTATTTGTCCCCATGTAGATTCAGTGTGAAACTTGTAGAAGATGGTTTCACACGCAGTGCCTCGGAATGACTGCTGCACCAATACCAAAGAAAGATACCCCATGGTATTGTGTGTTGTGTATCCTCCCTAACTAAAGAAGCTAGAGGTGAGTTTGTGTAACTTTCACCAGAGGTACCAGGATTTGGGGAGGTAAGGCTTGTAGTTTTAACTCCTACCACAATAGAAGTAGTGCGCTTATAAACGGCATGCGGGGGGAAATCCAGCCCAGCCAGTGATTTCAAATCGGCAAAATTAAATACATTCTTAAAAACAACTGGAATTATAGAAAGAATTTAGGATTCTTTTTTCCTGCCAATCTACTGCTTCACACTCCTGTCCAGTAGGTGGCGGTAATGCACCCATTTGTTGGTTGCCAACCGAAGAAGAAGAAAAATAAAGAGAGTGTTAATAAAAAGTCTAAAGTTAAATCTAAACTAACTTCACCGCGGTGTCTAAAGTGATAATAGAGAGTATAAAGAGTTAGTAAAGAGGGAACAGACCTGCTCTGTGGATCTGAAGCTGAGGCTGTAAAACAGCGTCCAGTAGTTTCCGGTGTCTCTCGTTCTCCTGTTTTGAACGAGACAGTTCCTCCTCGTACTCTGCTATCGTTATTTCAAACAGAACAAAGATGTCTTCAGCAGCCGCAGTGAGTCGCTGCTTCACTAACGAGAGCAGCACAACACTCATGTTTACTAAATCACCACTTCCCGTCTCTCTCACTCTGTGTTGCTAGCGTGTTACCAGCTAGCATGCTAAGCTAGCTTCTAGAGTCCGAGCTAAAGGCTTCAGAAGAAAGAGCACAAAGTCAGAGGTTCATCCAGACACACAGACAATGGATCAGCTGCTCACACACACTTCCTCAGGAACACCGAGAGAGAACCATGGATGTAGAGAGAGAACCGACGAGACGCGATCTGGTTCCCAGTTAGAAAGAGCGGGACCATCACTTCCGGTGCAGAGGACTTCAAAATAAAAGCGGCTATGATTTCCCCTTAGACCAGTGGTTCTCAAACTTTTCCTGTCATTCCCCACTTTGAACAGGTGGGCCTTTTCAAGCCCCACCTGTTCCTCATCGCTCCAATAAAATGGTAGGCCAAGCTTAAAATTGTTAAATGTATCGTTCTATAACAGGGGTCTCCAACCTTTTTTAGGATGAGAGCTACTTTAAAAAAATAAAACAAGTTGTGAGCTACTTTTACTCTTTTTTTTTTTTCTTTTTTTTTTGCATATATTTAGCACATTTTAACATTATGATATGTGTGGGACCCGTTTTCAGTGTTTACTAAAAGAAAATGTATGATTTTGTTTTGAATGTTAAAGTGAAATGCATCAATCTGGTGCACTTTGAGCACAAAATGAAGGTATGGACACAGCTCTCAACACAAAGGGAGCTGTATACGTTTCAATAATCCAAACATCTTTAGAATATGATCACAACCAATAACAAATCATTTAAACTTGTTTATTCTTATCTTATGTTACCTAGTTAGCATTCTTTCTTTTTATTTATGCATTTTTTACTAACCACTCCCCTTTTAAACAGTTTACTGTCCTATAGTACACATTGGAATGATTTCTTACTTTATTTTGTACAACTATATTAAATAGATAAAGGGGTGCTCTCTCGCTCACAGAGGCTGTGTGCTCCTCCGTGGCGATGATGGCTTGCGTTAAAAGATCATAATAAACATATTTGTAAAATGGGGGGACACAAACGGGATTTCGAAAAGTGTCACAGTTAAACTCCTTACGAAGTGATGAGGTGCCACTCCACATTGCCTTTCTTCCCGACTGTAACGCTGTTGTGTTTGTGAGTGTGAGAGCGATTTTTACATAATCTGTAAATTATTTTGGTTTCAGTTATGTGTGTGTGAGCAGGCTCGGATTGGTCGGATTGGCCATCGGGAGATTCGGGATTTTTCCCGGTGGGCCGCTGCCATTGGTGGGCTGCTGCCTTCGGTGGGCTGCTGCCTTCGGTGGGCCGCTGGCTCTGGCATAGGTGGGCCGTGGACTTTCACAGCGCTGCTGCGCCGAGGTGCCGATGTTGCAGTATAACTTGAGTCATGACAACTGGCGACATTCTATTATTTTCGTCATAGGAATCCGGGGCGTGTACATTGAGGACCCTCTAGGCTTGTTTGAGACACATTGCGGCTCGCCTCGAAAGTAGACGAGAGTAGCCGATCGCAGCCGGGGGAGGTGTCAATAAGCTCGTCTTAAATCGGACAGCTCGGACTCGGACTCGGCTTGACTGGCTGGGTTTGCAATGGCGGAAATTGCGTTGGCGTTTTTCGTTGCAGATGAAGTGGATGCAATAGAAATCCCACATGTATTGTATGGAGAATGTAATTTGATTTAATCTTGCCATTTTAAATGATGTATTCAATAAATAAGGTTAAACCAAATCCATCCATCCATCCTCTCTGAAGAACCAGCACCTTACCGTGGTAGAGAGGTTTGTGTGCCCTGATGAACCTGGGGGCTGTGTTGTCTGGAACCTTGTGTTCCTGGTAGGGTCTCCCATGGCAAATTGGTCTCAGGCAAGGGGCCAGACTAAGATTGGTTCAAAAGACCTCATGAAAGACGACACAGGAAGTGAGGATACCCGGCCTGGAGGAAGCCCGGGGTCCCCTTCTGGAGCCAGGCCCAGAAGGAGGACTCGTCGGCGAGCGTCTGGTGGCCGGGCTTGCCACGGAGCCCGGCCGGGCCCAGCCCGAAAAGGCAACGTGGGCAACACCTCCGCTTCTCCGTCCCGCGGGCCCACCACCTACGGGAAACAGCGATGGGGTCCGGTGCGCTGCCAGAAGGGTGGCAGTGAAAGCGGAGGGTCTCGACGGACCAGACCCGGGCGGCAGAAGCTGGCTTTGGGGACGTGGAACGTCACCTCTCTGGGGGGGAAGGAGCCGGAGCTTGTGCGGGAGGTGGAGCGGTACCAGTTGGATCTGGTTGGGCTCACCTCTACGCACAGCGTCGGCTCTGGAACCTTACTTCTGGATAGGGGTTGGACTCTATTCTTCTCCGGAGTTGCTCAAGGTGTGAGGCGCCGGGCGGGTGTGGGGATACTCACAAGTCCCCGGTTGGGTGCTTCGTTGTTGGAGTTTACCCCAGTGGACGAGAGGGTCGCCTCCCTACGCCTGCGGGTTATGGGGGGGAAAACTCTGACTGTTGTGTGTGCTTATGCACCCAACAGCAGTTCAGAGTATACGGCCTTCTTGGAGACCCTGGAAAGAGTCCTGTATGGGGCTCCTGAAGGGGACTCCTTAGTCTTGCTGGGAGACTTCAACGCACATGTGGGCAATGATGGAGACACTTGGAGGGGCGTGGTTGGGAGGAACGGCCCCCCTGATCTGAACCGGAGTGGTGGTTTGTTACTGGACTTCTGTGCTAGTCATGGATTGGCCATAACAAACACCATGTTCGAACATAAGGATGCTCATAAGTGTACGTGGTACCAGAGTACCCTAGGCAGAAGGTCCATGATCGATTTCGTTATCGTATCATCGGACCTGAGGCCGTATGTTTTGGACACTCGGGTAAAGAGAGGGGCGGAGTTGTCAACTGATCACCATCTGGTGGTGAGTTGGGTCGAGTGGCGGGGGAAGCCTCTGGATAGACCTGGTAAGCCCAAACGTGTAGTTCGGGTGAACTGGGAACGTCTGGAGGAGGCCCAAGTTCAGGAGGCCTTCAACTCACACCTCCGGCGGAGCTTTTCGGGCATTCCTGTGGAGGTTGGGGACATTGAACCAGAGTGGTCGGTGTTCAAAGCCTCTATTGCCGAAGCCGCGGCGGGGAGCTGTGGTCTCAAGGTCCTAGGTGCCTCAAGGGGCGGTAACCCTCGAACCTCCTGGTGGACACCGGTGGTCAGGGAAGCCGTCCGACTGAAGAAGGAGGCCTTCAGGGATTTGTTATCCCGGGGGACTCCCGAGGCAGTTGCAAGGTACCGACAGGCCCGAAGGGCAGCAGCCTCATCTGTGGCCGAGGCAAAGCAGCGGGTGTGGGAGAAGTTCGGAGAAGACATGGAGAAGGACTTTCGGGCGGCACCAAAGTTGTTCTGGAAAACTGTCCGACACCTCAGGAGGGGGAAGCAGGGAACCATCCAAGCTGTGTACAGTAAGGATGGGACGTTGTTGACCTCAACTGATGGAGTGTTGGGGCGTTGGAAGGAACACTTTGAGGAACTCCTGAACCCGACAACTCCGCCCTCTATGTTAGAGGCAGAGCTGGAGTATGACGGGGGATCAACACCAATCTTCCGGTGGGAGGTCACTGAGGTCGTTAAACAACTCCACAGTGGCAAAGCTCCGGGGGTGGATGAGATCCGCCCGGAGATGCTGAAGGCTCTGGGTGTTGAGGGACTGTCATGGTTGACACGTCTCATCAACGTTGCGTGGAAGTCGGAAACAGTACCGAAGGAGTGGCAGACCGGGGTGGTGGTCCCCCTTTTCAAAAAGGGGGATCAGAGGGTGTGTGCCAATTACAGAGGCATCACACTACTCAGCCTCCCCGGGAAAGTTTACTCCAAGGTACTCGAGAGGAGGGTCAGGCCGATTGTGGAACCTCAGATTGAGGAGGAACAATGCGGATTCCGTCCTGGCCGTGGAACGACGGATCAGCTTTTTACTCTCGCAAGGATCCTGGAGGGGGCCTGGGAGTACGCTTATCCGGTCTACATGTGTTTTGTAGACTTGGAGAAGGCGTATGACCGGGTTCCCAGGGAGTTACTGTGGGAGGTGCTGCGGGAGTATGGGGTGAGGGGGTCTCTACTCAGGGCCATCCAATCTCTGTACTCCCAAAGCGAGAGCTGTGTCCGGGTCCTCGGCAGTAAGTCGGACCCATTTCCGGTGAGGGTCGGCCTCCGCCAGGGCTGCGCTTTGTCACCAATCCTGTTTGTAATATACATGGATCGGATTTCGAGGCGTAGTCGTGGGGGGGGGGGGTCTGCAGTTCGGTGGAGTAAGGATTGCACCACTGCTTTCTGCAGATGATGTGGTTCTGATAGCTTCATCGGTCTGCGACCTTCAGCACTCACTGGATCGGTTCACCACCGAGTGTGAAGCGGCTGGGATGAGGATCGGCACCTCCAAATCTGAGGCCATGGTTCTCAGCAGGAAACCGATGGACTGTCCACTCCAAGTAGGGAATGAGTCCTTACCCCAAGTGAAGGAGTTCAAGTATCTCGGGGTCTTGTTCTCGAGTGAGGGAACAATGGAGCGTGAGATGGGCCGGAGAATCGGAGCAGCGGGAGCGGTACTGCAGTCGCTTTACCGCACCGTTGTGACGAAAAGGGAGCTGAGCCGGAAGGCAAAGCTCTCTGTCTACCGGGCCATTTTCGTTCCTACCCTCACCTATGGTCATGAAGGACGGGTCATGACCGAAAGAACGAGATCGCGGATACAAGCGGCCGAGATGGGTTTCCTCCGCCGGGTGGCTGGTGTCTCCCTTAGAGATAAGGTGAGAAGTTCGGTCATCCGGGAGGGACTCGGAGTTGAGCCGCTCCTCCTTCGCGTCGAAAGAAGCCAGTTGAGGTGGTTCGGGCACCTAGTTAGGATGCCACCTGGGCGCCTCCCTAGGGAGGTGTTCCAGGCACGTCCAGCTGGGAAGAGACCAAGGGGCAGACCTAGGACCAGGTGGAGGGATTATATCTCTTCGCTGGCCTGGGAGCGCCTTGGGACCCCCAGTCAGAGCTGGTTGATGTGGCCAGGGAAAAGAAAGTTTGGGGCTCTCTGCTGGAACTGCTACCCCCGCGACCCGACCACGGATAAGCGGGAGAAGATGGATTAAACCAAATCATTACATTACAATAGATTTTATTTTAATGATTTGGTTTAACTTAAAGAGAAACTTTATTGTTATTGCACATATTACAGGTACTGAGACAACGACATGCAGTTTAGCTTCTAACCAGGTGCAACAAGCAGCGAAGTGGAAAGTAATGTACACAATCTACAGAACAACATATAGCATGAATTGAATGATGAATAAACAGTGGGGTATGAATACACTAGATATCAGCCTGAGAGCAGTATGAACAGTGTGTATTAATACACTAGATATCAGCCTGAGAGCAGTATGAACAGTGTGTATTAATACACTAGATATCAGCCTGAGAGCAGTATGAACAGTGGGTATTAATACACTAAGTGCTTTTCCTTCCGGGAAAAGATTGTCCCACTCTTGACCTGACTATCAACATCGGCCCCTCTGTTGTTTCCCCGACTCAGACTGAAAGGAATCTGGGTGTGATCCTAGATAACAACCTGTCGTTTACTGCAAACATCGCTGCTACAACCCGCTGCTGCAGATACACGCTCTACAGCATCAGGAGGACGCGTCCCCAGCTGACCCAGAAATCGACGCAGGTTCTGGTCCAGGCTCTCGTCACCTCACGCCTAGACTACTGCAACTCCCTCCTGGCTGGTCTGCCTGCATGAGCCATCCGACCTCTGCAGCTCATCCAGAATGCAGCGGCTCGTCTGGTCTTCAACCTTCCTGAATGTTCCCACACCACGCCGCTCCTCCGCTCCCTCCACTGGCTTCCGGTAACTGCTAGAATTCACTTCAAGACACTGGTGCTTGTGTACCATGCTGCGAATGGATCTGGCCCTTCCTACATCCAGGACATGGTTAAACCGTACACCCCAGCACGTGCACTACGCTCTGCATCAACCAAACGACTCGCTGCACCCTCGCTGCGAGGGGGACCCAAGTTCCCATCAGCAAAAACACGTGGGTTTGCTATCCTGGCTCCAAAATGGTGGAATGAGCTCCCCATTGAAATCAGGACCGCAGAAAGCTTACACACCTTCCGGCGCAGACTGAAAACTCATCTCTTTCGACTCCACTTCGAGCGATAGAATGACTAACAAAGAACTGCTAACAGAGCACTTATATACTAATAAAGGACTGGCTTATCTATAGCCAGTTGAGGAGCACTTGAAACGATTGGCTCTTTGAAACCTGATGTTCTTATATGATTCTGTTTTCCTCAAGGTTGTGTCTTCCTGGTCGAATGTACTTATTGTAAGTCGCTTTGGATAAAAGCGTCAGCTAAATGCAATGTAATGTAATGTAATGTAATGTAATGTAATGGATATCAGCCTGTGAGCAGTATGAACAGTGTGTATGAATACACTAGATATCAGCCTGAGAGCAGTATGAACAGTGTGTATTAATACACTAGATATCAGCCTGAGAGCAGTATGAACAGTGTGTATTAATACACTAGATATCAGCCTGAGAGCAGTATGAACAGTGTGTATTAATACACTAGATATCAGCCTGAGAGCAGTATGAACAGTGTGTATTAATACACTAGATATCAGCCTGAGAGCAGTATGAACAGTGTGTATTAATACACTAGATATCAGCCTGTGAGCAGTATGAACAGTGTGTATTAATACACTAGATATCAGCCTGTGAGCAGTATGAACAGTGTGTATTAATACACTAGATATCAGCCTGTGAGCAGTATGAACAGTGTGTATGAATACACTAGATATCAGCCTGTGAGCAGTATGAACAGTGTGTATAAATACACTAGATATCAGCCTGTGAGCAGTATGAACAGTGTGTATTAATACACTAGATATCAGCCTGAGAGCAGTATGAACAGTGTGTATTAATACACTAGATATCAGCCTGAGAGCAGTATGAACAGTGTGTATGAATACACTAGATATCAGCCTGAGAGCAGTATGAACAGTGTGTATTAATACACTAGATATCAGCCTGAGAGCAGTATGAACAGTGTGTATTAATACACTAGATATCAGCCTGAGAGCAGTATGAACAGTGTGTATTAATACACTAGATATCAGCCTGAGAGCAGTATGAACAGTGTGTATTAATACACTAGATATCAGCCTGTGAGCAGTATGAACAGTGTGTATTAATACACTAGATATCAGCATGAGAGCAGTATGAACAGTGTGTATAAATACACTAGATATCAGCCTGAGAGCAGTATGAACAGTGTGTATTAATACACTAGATATCAGCCTGTGAGCAATATGAACAGTGTGTATTAATACACTAGATATCAGCCTGTGAGCAGTATGAACAGTGTGTATTAATACACTAGATATCAGCATGAGAGCAGTATGAACAGTGTGTATAAATACACTAGATATCAGCCTGAGAGCAGTATGAACAGTGGGTATGAATACACTAGATATCAGCCTGAGAGCAGTATGAACAGTGTGTATTAATACACAGATATCAGCCTGAGAGCAGTATGAACAGTGTGTATTAATACACTAGATATCAGCCTGAGAGCAGTATGAACAGTGTGTATGAATACACTAGATATCAGCCTGAGAGCAGTATGAACAGTGTGTATTAATACACTAGATATCAGCCTGAGAGCAGTATGAGCAGTGTGTATTAATACACTAGATATCAGCCTGAGAGCAGTATGAACAGTGTGTATTAATACACTAGATATCAGCCTGTGAGCAGTATGAACAGTGTGTATTAATACACTAGATATCAGCCTGAGAGCAGTATGAACAGTGTGTATTAATACACTAGATATCAGCCTGAGAGCAGTATGAACAGTGTGTATTAATACACTAGATATCAGCCTGAGAGCAGTATGAACAGTGTGTATGAATACACTAGATATCAGCCTGTGAGCAGTATGAACAGTGTGTATTAATACACTAGATATCAGCCTGAGAGCAGTATGAACAGTGTGTATTAATACACTAGATATCAGCCTGAGAGCAGTATGAACAGTGTGTATTAATACACTAGATATCAGCCTGAGAGCAGTATGAACAGTGTGTATTAATACACTAGATATCAGCCTGAGAGCAGTATGAACAGTGTGTATTAATACACTAGATATCAGCCTGAGAGCAGTATGAACAGTGTGTATTAATACACTAGATATCACCCTGAGAGCAGTATGAACAGTGTGTATTAATACACTAGATATCAGCCTGACAGCAGTATGAACAGTGTGTATTAATACACTAGATATCAGCCTGACAGCAGTATGAACAGTGTGTATTAATACACTAGATATCAGCCTGAGAGCAGTATGAACAGTGTGTATTAATACACTAGATATCAGCCTGAGAGCAGTATGAACAGTGTGTATTAATACACTAGATATCAGCCTGTGAGCAGTATGAACAGTGTGTATGAATACACTAGATATCAGCCTGAGAGCAGTATGAACAGTGTGTATTAATACACTAGATATCAGCCTGAGAGCAGTATGAACAGTGTGTATTAATACACAGATATCAGCCTGAGAGCAGTATGAACAGTGTGTATTAATACACTAGATATCACCCTGAGAGCAGTATGAACAGTGTGTATTAATACACTAGATATCAGCCTGACAGCAGTATGAACAGTGTGTATTAATACACTAGATATCAGCCTGACAGCAGTATGAACAGTGTGTATTAATACACTAGATATCAGCCTGAGAGCAGTATGAACAGTGTGTATTAATACACTAGATATCAGCCTGAGAGCAGTATGAACAGTGTGTATTAATACACTAGATATCAGCCTGAGAGCAGTATGAACAGTGTGTATTAATACACTAGATATCAGCCTGAGAGCAGTATGAACAGTGTGTATTAATACACTAGATATCAGCCTGTGAGCAGTATGAACAGTGTGTATGAATACACTAGATATCAGCCTGAGAGCAGTATGAACAGTGTGTATTAATACACTAGATATCAGCCTGAGAGCAGTATGAACAGTGTGTATTAATACACAGATATCAGCCTGAGAGCAGTATGAACAGTGTGTATGAATATGCTAAGATATATAAAGTATGAAAACGGTAAGCAGTATAGTATAAAATATATAGATATTCATTTCATGATGATAAACATTGTGGAACAATGATGAAAAATGGGAATGGATGTGGCGACGTAAAACTGACACAAAACAACAACAAACTGTTGCCAGCCAATGGGAGAGCTTCATCAGCAGCACGGGGTAAAAACCACCAATGAGCGCTCAGCTCGAGATACCAGCGAGCCGTTTCCCATCAAGCATTTCGCTTCCGCAGCTCGTGGAGAGCAACTGCGCCAACTCGCCTCGCTCTCAAGGCTGCGGGCGTCTTTGTCCCGCGAGATTTCAAAGTCTCATGTGGGCGGGCCTCCAGAGCAAGTCGGACAAAATGACTAACCATCATGCAACGCACGAGCAAGACGTTGATCGCAACTGCGCAGGTCTTGCTTGTCTCAAACAAGCCTACTGTTGACTTACCATGTCGATCGCCTCGTTTGTCGTTTACGTTCATCTTTTGCTATATCTGCCTTCCTAAGATCACTTCGATGCACATTCAGTACTCGTATGTGAGGTTGTGGGTGAGAAGTGGATATCGTGACGCTTACAGGGAGGTATCGAACATTACAAAGTAGGTGACTGTGTGGATGCCTGTTCAAAATATTGCAAACTTGAATAAATCATTTAAATTATATATTTGGGTCCGACTTTCATTTGTACATCGTTCTTAATGTGATGTATAGTAGCTCTGATAGCGTCCATACCTTCAGACAGCCTACAAGTAAAACACAAGTCGTTTACTCACAGCCCAAACGCTCATCGAGATGACTGGGTCCTCATGACAAGTTGTGATCAGCTCCGATTAAATTGTGATATCAATGCTGTAGCTATTCTCCAGGGAGCACGTTTTTTTATGAAATACCTGAATCCCTCTCATCACAACAAGACTCTACGCTGTGCAGGAAAACAATTACATACATGAAAATAGCCCTGGTGCATGGGAATGAAACACACAAACTATCTTCCGTGGCTCTACTGATATGTCACAGCGGTCAACCACAGAAACGTACGTCCAGCGGGGCACACGTTGAATACATATAATACAGTAGTTCTATTATGCTTTAAGCCTACACGTTTAACCCATAAGAACCCGGACCCATTTCTACTTTTGGGGAAATGAAGGGGAACGTCATTTAGACTGAATAGACCACCTAGAACACATTTCTGATAAGTAACCCCCCCCCCTAGTGTCACATATCTGAGATGTGACATATTGTCACATTGGGCTTTAATGGTAAAGTAACTCTTATTTATAACTTCATTAATGAGGATGATTTTTTGGTTTACATTTGTTTGAACATACTTTGAATTGAATAATAAAGAATATGTTAACTAAATATAATTGAATCAGCTAAATTAACTGAGCAGATCATAATCATATTTGTAACCGTGCAGATATGTCACTCCGGGTTTCCTGTGAATGTTTAGGGTTAATGTCCCGATGTGACATCAGTGTCACAGCAATATTTATGGCATTTGTTTCATATCAATTTCATCAATACATGTTTCTACAGCAGGTTATATGTAATCAGAATCAGAAAAGAGACAAGACAGCTTAACGTTTAACAAATGGCTTGAATGTTAACTTTAGCAACAAAAGACCTTTCCAGATGTAGCTGGTTCTGTCACATGTGTTAGCCTGGCACATGGACATCTTGGACATGTTGCTATGGGAACACAAAAGCAAATGACAAGGACCATGACCCACCAGACTGTTCAGGGTGTGTCACTTAGGGACTTCATGAGATAACAAAGGCTGAAGCTGTATAAGGAACTTTCCAGAACATGTAAAGGTCATGTGACACCTGTGTCTAATTCTGTGTGCCTTCCGTGTTGCACCACGAGGACCCTCTGATATAACATGCTGAACTGTCTAAGTTGCAACCAGGCACTTTGTGGAGGGCTAAGCGCCAGCTTGACTTCTGTTTGGCTTCATAGAAGGAAAGACAGCAGTGATAGTTATGTTTCAGAATAACATTTATTGGAAATTGTTAGAACAATCTCCCTCGTCCCCGGCTCGAGCTTCAGCCTCTGATCCATGTGTCTGTGATCCCCTCCAGAAGGAAGGAGTCATCACATACAGAGACTAGTTCCTGAGCAGTGTCCTTCACATGGAAGGAGTCTTCACATACAGAGACTAGTTCCTGAGCAGTGTCCTTCACATGGAAGGAGTCATCACATACAGAGACTAGTTCCTGAGCAGTGTCCTTCACATGGAAGGAGTCTTCACATACAGAGACTAGTTCCTGAGCAGCGTCCTTCACATGAAAGGAGTCATCACATACAGAGACTAGTTCCTGAGCAGTGTCCTTCACATGGAAGGAGTCTTCACATACAGAGACTAGTTCCTGAGCAGTGTCCTTCACATGGAAGGAGTCTTCACATACAGAGACTAGTTCCTGAGCAGTGTCCTTCACATGGAAGGAGTCATCACATACAGAGACTAGTTCCTGAGCAGTGTCCTTCACATGGAAGGAGTCTTCACATACAGAGACTAGTTCCTGAGCAGCGTCCTTCACATGAAAGGAGTCATCACATACAGAGACTAGTTCCTGAGCAGTGTCCTTCACATGCTGATATCAAGAGAGGGAGTCACACAGTCACAAGATGGAGGAACAGAAAGCAGTATTCAATGTTTACTTCAGATTAGCTCCACGTCAGGAATGAGCATGCTTGATGTCTCTCTCCATAATGAGCATGCTTGATGTCTCTCTCCATAGAGGCTGAGTCATCATGTTCATCACACAGCTATCATCTGCCTCAAGCAGTCTGATGCTCTTCTGGGTCATCACACATCCTGTCATGCTCACAGCTGCAGTTGATACCTTTGTTAGCATGCTGCTCTCATGTTGGAAGAGGACATTCAGGATTTTGCCAACAGAAATAATAAACTGTGTGTGTGTGTGTGTGTGTGTGTGTGTGTGTGTGTGTGTGTGTGTGTGTGTGTGTGTGTGTGTGTGTGTGTGTGTGTGTGTCTGTCTAAGAAGTGCAGCCTTTACAAAAGAAATCTGCATTGACAGGGCTCCCCAACACAGTACGTGTGGTACCACATAGCGCACCCAGTGCACTCGATCTTAAAATAAACAGAAAAAAGACATGTTAGAATACTGACAAACATGTTACATCACTCATCCAGAGTAAGCAGTAATGACGTTGTTTACATTTCATTAAGCAAGCAATGTATAGTTTGAGATCTTAGCTGTTTTCCTTTCTGTTCAGAGTCCATGCTCAGAAGTTTCTTCAACGGCTCCAGTGTCCTCCCAAAGTGCAAAGACATGCACGTTTGGTGAATTAAAGTAAACATTTATAACATCTGTTATAGAGAGTGTTCACCCAGTGATGTAGAGGTAACCAATCCAGGGTGCATCCCAGTCTTCCAGCCAGGAAATAAATACAACTTCTTACCCATTCATTTCCATGCATCAGGGTTATTTTCATGGATGTAATTGTTTTCCTGCACAGCGTAGAGTCTTGTTGATGAGAGGGATTCAGGTATTTCATAAAAAAAACGTGCTCCCTGGAGAATAGCTACAGCATTGATATCACAATTTAATCGGAGCTGATCACAACCTGTCATGAGTGATCCAGTCATCTCGATGAGCGTTCGGGCTGTGAATAAACGACTTGTGTTTTACTTGAGGCTGTCTGAAGGTATGGACGCTATCAGAGCTACTATACATCGCATTAAGAACGATGTACAAATGAAAGTCGGACACAAATATATAATTTAAATGATTTATTCAAGTTTGCAATATTTTGAACAGGCATCCACACAGTCACCTACTTTGTAATGTTCGATACCTCCCTGTAAGCGTCACGATATCCACCTCTCACCCACAACCTCACATACGAGTACTGAATGTGCATCGAAGTGATCGTAGGAAGGCAGATATAGCAAAAGATGAACGGAAACGACAAACGAGGCGATCGACATGGTAAGTCAACAATGGGTCCTCAATGTACACGCCCCGGATTCCTATGACGAGAATAATAGAATGTTGCCAGTTGTCATGACTCACGTTATACTGCAACACCGGCTCCGCTGTGGCTAAAACAGGAAGAACCAGAGCTAAATCAGGCTGTAGCCCGCAACTGGCTCTGGACTCAGAACCAGAGAAGAACCAGTTAAGCACCAGAAAAGCATAAGAATGGTTCTTGAACCGGTTTGGTTTATTGGCAGCTTGCAAACCACTGAAGAGTACTGGAGTGTAGTGCTGTTGCTTTGGTCTGGATCTGTGAGCTAACCACGCCCCGCTCATTTGGATATAAGGAATGGAAATGTGGCATTATGAAATACAAGTCCCCTGAAATAAATACATGTGTATTTAAATGTACATGTATACATATTTATTGCCTCATTTATTTATTTCATGGGCATATTTATATATATATATATATGTATTTATTTAATTATTTATGTATTCATTTATTTATTTAATTTTGGCTTAAATGGCATTACATAGTGGACAAACTGTCCAAAAATCAGCTCCGTCTTTTCCTAACCAAGACGAAAAGACGAGTGGAGCTGATTTTTGGACAATTTGTCCACAGCCTAACTCTCTGCATGAGATTTAAAAGTCACTCTGACTCTTTGCAGTCTCAACAAGTGTATCTCTGTTAGCAGGGATAACAGCTAATGCATCATGGGGGTTGTAGTTTTTAATAAACTTTATAGAGATCCAGGGGAAGAAACAAACAGTGCCATCAAGGGGTGGAGCTACAGCAACACATGGGGGCAATACAACCTGGAACATTCAATAAAAGATAAAGACTAATCTATAATAGAGAGAATAAATAAATAATTAAAATACTTATCCTAAGGGAAGAATTGGTTTTGTGACAGATAGTCCATTAATAACAGATTAAATATAATGTGCAGAAATACAAGTATACTTTTCTTATACTTTAAGTGTTCTCCAAAAGAGAAAAGGTGCTACATTTCATTTCAAAATAAACTGGAACTACTGAGCACATATTGTTTATCCTGTGTTTTATTTTTTAACAATATGATTTGTTGATTACAGCGTACTCTAACTTATTCTGTATATCTCGTGTGTGTACCATAGAACCTCTGGAGGTAAGTATATTGTTGATGTTTATATGCATATAGTTATCTCTTTTCTATAATAGTTTCAGCTTCAGTGCGATGCCTTGTTTATTACTTGTTTCTGCATCTGCAACTAAATATATAAGTAAATCAAATCTCATCTAAATAAACCTTCAATATTAAAGAGCAGAAAGAATGAAATATAAAAAGGCTAATATAGATTAAGACGGGTATAAAAAGCAAGAACACGAGTTACAATTCAGCGTTCGATATGAACAAGTACTTTATTTCTGCTTCCACCCTGATTCAACGGAGGTGAAAGGACTTCAATTTGCATTTAACAGAACACCAACAATGAAACACATGAGCCCGTACTACAGTTTCAAAAAGCAGGAATAATCCTAACATTCCACCTGAACTCTGAACTCTAAATGAGATGATTGTAATCTGCTGCAAAACACAAACAATATGCAGGAATGTGAGTCTGTTTCAAAGGCATTTTTCTTTGTTTAGTTTGATGATATAAACAGAACAGAATCAAACTGAAAACATCGTAATTATTCTCTATATCAATAAGTCATTGGCTCTTCTTTTAGACCAGAACAGACTGATAACTCAACAGGAACTATTAACAACATCCCAATTTAAAGTCACAACATTTCATTAACCAAACAGATGAGACTACTCTGCAGATTAATCAGTCGGTGGTTATAGTACACATCAGAAAAGTAGTATGACAACAACATTAAACATATTCAAAACTTCTGTTGATAAAGATGGAGTTTAGATGAAGTCATGTATGAACATTGTCAAACAGAGTTTATACAGCCAGACAGATTTTTCTCATGTGAATTGTTGAAGGACTAATTAATTGTCCTCTTTTTTTGTTGCAGATTTGACTTGGAAAATGTCAGGTTCAGAAGAGCCTCCAGGGTTGTCCTCAGTCTCTGGTTGTAAATGTCTCTCTGGATATGAGTTCCTGGCTGGTTCTGGTCCTCCACAGTTCTCTCCATCAGCTCATGTGTGTCTTTAAAAATTCCCCTCACTATAAAATATTTCACACAGATGAGGTGAATGATTTCTCTCATGTGTGAGCTCTAATGTGTGTAATTAAATTCCCAATATCTGCGAAAGATTTCTCACAAATTAAGCAGCTGAATGGTTTCTCTCATGGGTGGATACTCATGTGGTGTTTTACATTTCCTCTCCTTCTAACTATTTTCTCACACAAAGAGCAGCCAAATGGTTTCTCTCCTAAAGGCTCTGCTTCTCTGTTCTCCTCAGTTTGAGTTTGATGAAGCTGTGAGGACTGACGACCAACACACTTATGGCTTTTGACCTTATTACTCTGTGTGAATCTTTTGTCACAAACACTGCAACTGAATGGTTTCTCTCCTGTATGGATTCTTATGTGCCGATTTAAACTTCCTCTCTGTGTAAAAGATTTCTTACAAGTTGAGCAGCTGAATGGTTTCTCTCCTGCACTACGTCTCGAATCACAGAGAGGGTCTTGTTTATTTCTCTGAGAGTTTGAACCTGGTTCTCTGGTCTCCTTCCAATCAGCACTGTCTTCAGTGTCAGGTTCTGAAGAGTCTCCAGTGTCAGGTTCTGAAGAGTCTCCAGTGTCAGGTTCAGAAGAGTCTCCAGGGTTGTCCTCAGTCTCTGGTTGTAAATGTCTCTCTGGATCCGAGTTCCTGGCTGGTTCTGGTCCTCCACAGTCCTCTCCATCAGCTTCTGTTTCCATGTGTTCAGCTGAGCTGCTGGCTGGAGGCTCTGCCTCTCTGTTCTCCTCACTTTGAGTTTGATGAAGCTGTGAGGACTGACGAACAACACACGCATGGGTTTTGACATGATGGCTCTGTGTGAATCTTTTGTCACAAACACTGCAGCTGAATGGTTTCCCTCCTGTGTGGATTCTAATGTGCCGATTTAAACTTCCTCTCTGTATAAAATATTTCTTACAGACTGAGCAGCCAAATATTTTCTCTCCTGCACTACGTCCTGAATCACTGAGAGGGTCTTGTTTATTTCTCTGAGAGTTTAAACCTGGTTCTCTGGTCTCCTTCCAATCAGCTCTGTCTTCAGTGTCAGGTTCAGAAGAGTCTCCAGTGTCAGGTTCAGAAGAGTCTCCAGGGTTGTCCTCAGTCTCTGGTTGTAAATGTCTCTCTGGATCTGAGCTCCTGGCTGGTTCTGGTCCTCCACAGTCCTCTCCATCAGCTTCTGTTTCCAGGTGTTCAGTTTGTTTGTGATGAAGCTGAGAGGACTGAGGTTTCTCTTCATCATCTTCACTCTTCACAGGGACAGGAGTGAATGTGGACTTGGTGATATCAGCCTCCTCCAGCCCTTGAAGCTCTCCCTCCTGACTGATCCAGAGTTCCTCCTGTTCCTCTTTAATGTGTGGGGGGGGCTCTGGGTCCTCCTGGTCCAGAGTGGAGCTCCACTCCTGCTGCTCAGGGGGAACCTCTTCTTTAACCACCACCAGCTGCTGGACGTCTGCAGGAAACAGGAAACACATATTCAGAGAAACTGTAGAGTTTTACAATTTAAAATCTAACCACGATTAACACTTCATTAACTTTGAAGCCCTTATCCGTTAACTATTTTACATACTTTTCCAGATGCCCTGGAGAGTTTCAGCACAACAGGTGTGTCAGTACTGTCGCTGATCTAAAACGTAGTTTCACTGCCGGTTAGCAAGGCGTCGGCCGTTCACGGAGTGTGAGGCATTAGCCTTATAGTTTGTGACCTGTGTGCAGAGTTGTTAGCTAAGAACTGGTGTTGGAGTTTCTCAGAGTAGTCGTTTAGCATCTCTCAACGCCTCGCTAAACCTCATACAGGTGCATCTCAATATATTGAATATCATGGAAAAGTGAGTTTATATCAGTAATTCAATTTATAAACTTTAAACTTATACATCACGTAGATTCATCACATACAAAGTGAGTTATTTCCAGCGTTTATTTGTTTTAATCTTGATGATTAAATGAAAGCCAAAATTCAGCATCTCGGTACATTTTAACAATACATAAGACCAATACAAAATAGATGTTCCAATATAGAAGTGCTGTCCTTCTGAAAAGTATGTTAATGTCCCTGCTGTCAGTACGTGGTTGGACTCCTTTAGCATGAATAACGGCATCAATGCGGCGTGGCATGGAGACTATCAGTCTGTGGCACTGCCGAGGTGGGATGGAAGCCCAGGTTGCTTCACTAGCGGCCTTCAGCTCGTCTGCTTTGTTGGGTCTCGTGTGCCTCATCTTCCTCTCGACAACACATAGAATATTTTTTTCTCAAAATCCTGACTTTTTTTCCTCAAAATTCGGACTTTTTGTAAAATTATGAATTCTTCAGAAAATCTCTAAATGCTGGCCTTTTCAAATAACCTCAGAATTTTGACTTCTTTTTTAAACAGCAAAATTCTGAATATTTTTTTCAAAATCTGACTTTTCTGAAAATGGTCAGATGATAGAAAGGCAACAGTAACTCAAATAACCACTTCTTACAACCAAGGTATGCACAAGACCATTTCTGCTGTGACATTCAGGCGGTAGGGTCAGAAGACAACATGAGAGCATGGATCCATCCTGCCTTCTATCAACGGTTCAGGCTGGAGGTGGTGATGTAAGGGTGGGGGTGGGGGGGGGGGGGGGGGGGGTATTATCTTGGCATACTGTGGGCCCCTTAATACCAATTGATCATCGTCGAAACGGCACCTCATCTGCCCCAGTTACAAACTCAAGATGGCACTCGTAGCTACCCACATTCAAATGATCTCCAATTGACCGCTTGCTCCTGTTCACAGACCTGCTGCGACACTGTCCAGTGTGATAGTGATGCCAAGTGACGACTTCATAACAAAGCTCTATTCCAGGGGTGGCCAACCCGCGGCTCTTTGCCTAGTTTCATGCGGCTCTTCAGTTCATATCGAATTGTATATGTGTGAGTTTGGGGGAGAGACACTGACTCCTGACTAGTGTTGCACTGTGTACCGATACTTGAAAGGTACCGCGATACTCTGCCGTTAAAAACATTACGATTCCTCCGTTTCATTAGTATCGGTACTTTAAGAATGACGGGGAAAAGTACTCCGGTGAGAAAGCGCCGTTTTAAGAGCCGTGTGTGTTCAGCGCGCTGCTTCCACTCCCTGCAGCTGTGCCTGCAGTCCCTCCCTCTCAAGCACACTCTAAGTCCCTCCCCTCTCAAGCACGCTCTAAGTGCCTCCCCTCTCAAGCACGTTCTAAGTCCCTCCCCTCTCTCGTGCACGCGCAAGCTGCCAGAGCATGTGAGAAAACGAGAAGCATGGCTGCAAGTGGGAGTGCAACTGCCGCTGCGCCTCGGCTTGTTGACAAAAAAGACGCCTGAAGCGAAATGTGGAAGTATTTTAGCGATATCTCTGACAGTGAGGGCAAGCCTACGGACACCACGAGGCCTGTCTGTGAGAAATGTATTTTATTTAATACGAATTCTTGTCATTTATTTTATTTATTGTTCTCATTGTTTAAAAGTTTGTGTTCTGGTTCTGGTGTGAAATAAAGCACAATAATTACATTTAAGACTGTTTCCCTTTTTTAAGAAAAGTATCGAAAAATAATCAGAATGTCAATTCTTGACTTGGTATCGAAACCAAAATGTTAGTATTGTGTCAACACTACTCCTGACAGTTAACCCTGATATTTAGTAGGTCTGTTAAGTATTGAATGCTGATCATTCTGACGTCATTTGGCCGGTCAAAGTTGTTTGGGCTCGGATAAAATCGCGCCGTTACTTTCGTCCCGTGTTACTTTCGTCCCGGCTCTCCCTGTGTGTGTGTGTGTGTGTGTGTGTGTGTGTGTGTGTGTGTGTGTGTGTGTGTGTGTGTGTGTGTGTGTGTGTGTGTGGTGTCAGTATGAGAGGATGATGTGGCCCAAGAGCCAATCACAATAATACCTGCGATGCAGTGAACCAATCACCTTTGAGGGGGGGAACCTATCGTTGATTAAACACTATCCAGTGTTTCCCTTACCATTGTCTTGGAGGGGCGCTGCGCCCCGCCAACGGATCAACACCGCCCCCCCTGAAATTCAAGGCGTTTAAAAAATATATATAATTTTTTTTTAAATATATATGTATAACACCAAATTGCAAATAATCTATAACTACTGTCACTTTTCACATTTAACATGTGCTCTTTTATTAAATAAACTAAACGCTTTCATTTTAAGTTGTGAGTTTAGTGTTTTTGACCCAAAGAAACACTGATGCATTAATCAATGACAATAATCTCCTCTCTCTGCTCCAGAGGATTTAAAAAATATATCCCAATGCCACAAAAATGCATCAGTGACGTTGAAATCTTGTCTCCAGAAAACAAAATACTGAAACAAGCGGTATCAGTGACTGTGTGTTTGATGTGGCTCTTTGCAGTAACAGAGAAAAAATGTGGTTCCATCACTTTTGCTGCATCAGTTCCGATGAGCAAATCCACATCTGCATTCAAGTCGTGCAGCTTTATGTTACTCAAGTACGGCCATTTGTCCACATCATCCTGTCGTGGGATGTTCACACGTGACTCTGGCATAACTCTTTGGGTCAAGACATTGGGCAGTTCAATAAAACCATCCGTATCCATGCCAGACACTCCAAGTGAGACAATACATCGGTACTCACCATTTTCTTTTTGCCCCATTGTTTGCGATAGAATACTGGCTGGCCACTTAGCCCCAATCTCTCTGCACGGCTATGAGTGCAGAAGGTTCCGGAACTTCCCGGATCCAAACATGCACAGGTCTGTACACCTCTGTCACTCTTTGGCTTTTCACTTGAACTGCAACAATGGAAAACACAGCGTTGCACTCATCCCCGGCCCCTCCCCCCCCCTACACGTCTGAGACTGACCAGATGTTCCACTCAGAGCTCACAGGTTCTTGTGCTTCATTAAAGGTGTACTTATACCCTTCTGCTCAATGTGAAGGACTGAAGGATGCTTTGCTGACACACACTGCAATCCCATCGACTCCTGCAGTCTTTGCTCCTTTGTGAAATGTATCTCGTCCTTTTGTGTCTTTAACTTAAACTGTGAGCATCTTTCACGCGAGTGGCTGGTTTGTTGCAGCTGGTACATTTTGAGTCCTGGGTCAGAGGCCATTCTAACTTGTTTTTCAACAAAGCTCACAAGGTCAATGAATAGTGCTCTGCAACCACGTCTCTCCTGCAAAGCACATGCACGGCTCCTCCACTTCTCCCTCACCTTGTAGGAAGCTTCATCGTGATGTTTCTGCATGTGCATGAGTCGCTGTGTTACATGTGAGCATTCCCGTAAGAACAGAGAAAAGGATTTCAGTGATTTGACATCTTCTGCTTTAACCAGAGGCCGGCTATCAAAGTGTCCATGGAAGCAGAAGCCATTTTGTGTTCATTTCCAAAATGTTCAGCAAGCAGGGATTTGGCTCGTTGGCATCCTTGAACAGAGGGTAGGTGCTAACAGCTTCTCACCAGGCCTCTCTGGTGAACTGCTCCAAGGAATGTAAACGATCACTTGCATTATCAGTTTGAACCTCAACACAATGTTCAAAGGATCTGATGGAAGAATGGTACTGAAGAGGATCACCATCGAATGTGGGTGTATTTCTCACTGGGAGGGAGGATGCTACATGTTGCCGTACTAACGTTGTAGTGATGTCAGTTTGACGTTGCATGATATTCATAGTGTCATTATTGCACGTCATATTCAAGGAGGATGCTCGTCCTGTCTGTTGAGCATCCTGAACCACCTGTGGTGGTGCTTGAGTGTACAGTGGTCTGAGGTCCGTCTGTAACACTGCCATCTGTTAGGCCTGACCGTTTGTGATGTGTCTTTAAACCTGATGGTCTGTGAGGTTTCTTTGGTCTTACAGTGACAGCCTGGGCATCAGGGTGACATTCATTTCGCATGTTATCTTTGTCATTTCTCTGTGGGACAAACTGATTAGCCTGAGGATTGAGTTGCCTTGTCTCTGAGCCGTGTTCCTTTCCAGATAAGAGTTCCTTCCATCCCTTTTGGAGTGGCATTTTGAGCTAGGTTCCAGAACATTGATTTTGGCATTAGTTGCAGCTAGCTCGGTCTCCAGAGCAAACTGCTCCTTTTCTTTTCTTAGTTCCTCCTCTTCTTTTCTTAGTTCCTCCTCTTCTTTTCTTAGTTCCTCCTTTTCTTTTCTTAGTTCCCCCTCCTTTGCTTCCAACTGATGTTTTCTTTTTAAAGCCTTCATGCGCTCCACAATTACCGCTTTATCAGCCTCTGCTTTTAGCCTGGCAGATGCGGTGGAGGATGTTTTAGATACATCATTAGTGTGTTTTGTGTTGCCTTTCCTTTGGACCTGAAATGTTAGAGGCACTGTCCTCCGGATCGATATCATCAATAACAGCACTTTGTTTAGTTTGAGTCTCATCAACATTGCCAACATCATTGTCATTATTTTCAACTTCATTGTCAACATTTTCATTTGCTTCCACATGAGGGTGCCCAGCAGCAGACAACCAGTCCTTTACAGACTCAGTGAAATTACAAAATGTCATCATTGTTGCATTGAAATATGTATTTTGCCTTTTGACCTCCTCCTCGGGCAAATGCATATCTATGAAAGACTCATGCATGTCCTGAGCATCTTCATAACACTCGATGAAGTTGCACAGACTTCACATTGTCAGTAGATTTCATCCAGACACGTATTGGTTCAATGCATTTCTTGGCCTGCTTGATTTTTGCCGATCTCTTTTCTTGGCACGTTTCTATGTAAAACGCCTTTTGGGGTAAACTCGAGGCCCCGCTTTACAGAGGGCTCGGGCGGAGCAGCATTCTCCAGACTTGAAACATTGAATCAACCACAGGCATTGTCTCGTTTGTCTCAACCAGCTGCTCCATATTATCTGATTGAGTTCACACAGGCAATTATATTGACACTTCACGTCGGAGATTTATGAATAAGTGTCTTTTCAAGTCCAACAACTCCCAATATTCATCAACATGTAGCGAAACAGTAATTCAGTCACTCCAAATAAGTTTGCTTTTTTCCAATCAAGCTGACAGATTATCCTTCACATACCAATGTTATGTTGTTGTGGAGTAGGTTTGTGCGGCGTCCATTTAAGCCGTGGGTGGTCCTCTGTTCTCCGATCGTGTATTTAACAGGCTCAGATCTCCAGATCAAAAGCTGATGCGCCGGCGTCGATGTTCCTTTGTCCTTTGATCAGCATGATCATCTCTGTTTGAGCGTGGTGGGGATTCCAGTCCAAACGTCCATGCAGTGCAAAAAATCCAAAAAAACAACAATAAAAGTGTCCGCTTCAATAAGGGAGGTTTTTCCTTTCTGTAGTGGCTATTTGTCAACAACAATAAAGTTTCAAAAGGACCTTACGCAGATCAGGAGCCGGTAATTAATCCATTGTCCAGACAAGGCATCGACGTTTTCGTGGTATTTATTAGTTTCACCTTGCGGGAACAATACAGCAAAGGGTGTTTAAATGTTTGCTGAACTCAGCCCTGACACTGGTAAAAAACCATATACCTTCCCGGTACCCACTGCCTGCTGCTGTGCCCTGAGTGCCTTAAATAAACCCAGCTGTGTGCCCAAATTGACCCATCACCTTCAAAATAAAAGCATTTTAGCTGGAACACAACTTAAATTAAATAATATGGCTGTAAATCAATTAATTCTACAAAACAAAAAATAACAAATAAATACATTAAATAAATGTGAAAAATACTGAATAACTTCCACAGTGATAGAGTAATCACAATTAGTATATATAGTGCCTTAAGACGTACATTTATTTTTAAATGTTTTAAATGCATATGGTTATAATTTGTTATGGCAGCTATACTGTTCTTTCTAAAGAAGGGGGATGTAACATCTTGGTGAATACAAGATCTTTGATTACAGAGATCACGTTGATGACGTAATGCATGTGTGCATGTTGCGCGCCAGTTGAATAAAGATGGACACTCGGAATGAGAGAAGTAGTCCGCTTCGTCTGTTTATGTAGACACTTATATGTCCATAGAACAGAACATTACAGGAAGTTAAACCCAATACTCACATTCATCAGTTATTAAAGTAAGTTAAACCCAATACTCACATTTAAACGTTAGGCCTACTCCTGACGTGCTGCTTTCTCTCTGAGACCGGGCCGACATTTTGTTTGTTTCCTCGTCACCGGCGCGCGTTGCATCCTGGGATACGGTGGGCTGCGAGGAAGAAGACTCTTCAAATCCGGGAAAAGAAGAAAGCGGCTCTCCAACCCGCCCCTCCCCCCTCTCTTCTGTCTGTCCCACAATCAGAAGTCCTTTATTGGTCCCACGGAGGGACATTACCATGGTTACAGCAACAGTGGAGATAGATGCTGCTCCCAGACCGTAGTGGAGGAATACAGGGGAGGACTCTCTGCAGTCTTCCCGGACTGAAGCACCAGGCTTCGGCTTCAATAACCCACTCTGAAATGAGGCAGACAGGCAGGCTGTTCCTTGGGAGGCCGCTGTGTTTCCTCAGGACTTTGTTATACAGCTAACTGGAGACAGACTGATCACTGCTGCTCCTCCCGCTCTCTTCCGGACACACTCTACGCTCGCTCTACACATGCACGCGCCACACCTCCCTCTCTCTCTTAAAAGGGATAGGCGACCCCACTCTGCTTGACCCTGCTATTATAAGATAGATAGAGAGATAGATGAGTCATTCTACAGAAAAGGTGGAATCTGGGTGATACAAATCTGCTGAAATATATTCCTATAAATGTTCACCTCGCTATGCAATGAGTAACACTAATGACAGACTTGAAAGACGCACACAATTTGAAGATAAAATGACACCTTTAACAAACAAAGTAAGAAGTATCTGACTTTCCTTATGTCTTTGTGCACTTCCTCAAATGATCTCTTGTTACAGGAAGCACTTCAGAGACAGTACATTATTTCAAAATAAAAGCGTTTTGTGTAGCAGTAACACCAATGACGTCATTTTGGGTGACTGACATTTATTTGATATAATTAATAATAATTTTACCATTTCAGTGTTGTATTTAAAGTATGTAATGTTATGTAAATATGAATGAGATGTATTTATTGGAGAAAAAAAAATTGAAATGAAAACTATAGGCTCCACTTCCATGTATGATCGAAGTGACAAGGCAGTTCCTTGAACTTGGCATTTAAAATAAATTGCAATTTATGTATAAAACAATTTTTGTAATGTTTTTATTTAGTACCATTGCAAAGACATTCTCTATTTATTCAACATGAATCTGAGTATTAGGTCAACGTCATGTATTTTGGTGTCTGCAAAAGTAAGTGGCAGCACTTCCACCTTTTCTGTAGAATGACCCAGACACTTTATTGAGAGATAGATGCATCACATTCATGAACTAGAGAATGCAATTCCTGAAGAAATTGCTAGTGGGAATGCTTTATTCTGAAAAGCTGATGCTAAACTGCTATGCTGAAATGTAATGTGTAAGAAGAAAGTGAAGACTTTAGATTGAAAGGATACATGAACACTGGGGGCTTGAATGTGAGATGAGAGAAGAAAGGAAAGTAAAAAGGCTTAGAAAAGCAGCAGAATATTTGAACTGCAAACTTTTGAACTAACTTGATGGCGAGTGGTCTGTCGCCATGGCAACGGCATTTGATGACACCCCATAATATGCTTAGATGTGTTGATGGCTGCATCGTTACCAAACCTGTGAAGTTTTGGGGCGTTTGGAGCAGTTTCACCAGGGGCGGAGCTTCAGGGGGGGCTGTAGGGGCAGGGCTCCCCGGGCCCGGGACCCAATGGGGGCCTGTCGCCGAGGCAGCAGGCTCCGCCCACGAAATACTCGCCGGCGGGCCCTGCTACCTCGCGCCACTGAGTGCACTGACGTTCGTGGTCATATTAGGTATAAAGCATTGTAGCCTATAATATGAGTTGAACTTGTGCTGCTATTTTCACACTCACATTTAACATTAAAACATGAAAAATTGCAAGTGAATCCCTTCTATTGTCTCCAAATGTATTTTTGGGTAAAATCGTCATCAACAGCCGTCCATCAACATCATACGTAAATGAACGTCAACGTCATCATCAATCACTTGTCATTCAACAGAGCACTACCTAAGCATGAGCAGCTATAAACACAAAAGTGGAGCTACAAAACGCAAAGAAAAAGATAAAAAGGAGGACCAAAAGGCCAAATTGTCCAAGCCAGCGGTGTTTCATCCCCGAGCCCCAGCCCGCCAACAACGTTAGCGGGGGTTAGCCAGATGTACAGGGAGGCTCAGTGGCGGCCGGCCCATAGGGGCGCTAGGGGTGCCGCCCCACCTCTTCCCACATACAAAAAATATGTAATTAAAAAAAATATATTAAAAAAAATATATATTATATATTTTTATTTTTAATGAACAAGGTAAATATCATACAATTGGTATCACTAAAATGTATAATCTACAATAAATCTCGTTTAAAATTGTGTTACGATGTCTAAAGTTACTGATAAGTCACCTGTTTCCTGCCTGGCCTTGCCCATGGCATTAGTTTATCATTACGGGGCAGAGCCCCCGAGCCAAACGGCAGCAACCAGCACGTTGCAAAAGTCTCAATAGTAAACTGTGCCGCCGAAACATAATTTCAGCCAATCAGCGCCGTCAAATATTTTGGTCACGAGGGCGCTCACGTTGGAGCCCACGTTGCTTACGTGAGTTGTTGTTTAGACTCGTAAGTGACCAAGGTGACGCAGTAGTTGGATGAGAATGGTGTGCAGGTGGAGTCGGCGGACCTCGGTCCGCACCCAATTCCGTTCAAGAGCTACTCTCCAATCCTTTGGAAAGGAGAAGTTTGGGAGATAAATTGATACTTAAAGACCTTGGACCGGACCAACCCGATTTGTATATATCACAGCAAGCTCGTGAAAAAGACAACATATCAACGAGGCTTCTCACATGGCTAGCTGGATGCAAACAGGTAGATGCTATCTTTTGTTTCACATGCTTGCTCTTCAAACAGCCGGGGACAGATACGATCTGTTCAGAAACTAGACAGAAGTTAAACAAGTACAAACCACAGACTGTCTGTGTCATGGAGAATACAGTCGCTGCTTTATTTATGTCTGTATAGGCTGTTGTTGTGAGTGTGTACGGTCGCAGCATATATAGCGTTAACTTAGCCAAGCTCCATTCAGGGAACAAGCATTCTAAAGGTGTTTCTCTGCCGTCTGTCTGCAGACTTTCAAAGCATTAATTCACGGTTTTTACTAACCGGTATCAGTGTGTTGTTACGTCGGCATCATTTAGAAACGTGTATTACAATTTAATCACGGTAAAATATGTTCATGTTGTTGTAGCTCCCGAGCCAGCGCGTCTTGTTTGAATGATGCGAGTAAACACAGCTGGCAGCCGCGGTGAAACTCGAGCGACTAGAGCGATGCGATAGGAGCGTTTAGAGCGAAGCGAATATTCGCATCGCGTCCGGTCTGAACGCAGCATTAAAGCGAGCTCCGCGCTGCACTGGAAACGCGCCATTACATCACCAGAAGTCCTAATTTAAGGAGTCATTTCTCCCCCAAAAAATTGTTTTACTCACTCTATCAACAGCCCCACCAAAAATATTTTCCACCAGCCGCCACTGGGTAGGCTACAATCACGGACACACACTTGTCAACAAGTGTGAGTGTGAGTTTGTGGTAAATGTTGATATCATATGGTTGTCGTTACTTGCTTCGTGTAGCTCGGCCGCCTAGCTTATTTCCTTTTCTGTCTCTCGGCAGTAGAGATAATAGGGACGAGAAAGCAGCTGCTAGCTGCTCGTCTAGAGAGCCAGGCCTGACGCTTGACCAGCCGCACCCCTCCCCCTCCGGCTCCTTACCTGCTGCGCCGCAAGGTGAAGAAGTACTGGACACTGGGAATGAAAGCAGCAACAGGTCTCCTCCTCACGCTATGCCTACGGGTGAAACTCAGACCACGGATCATGATGTGTCCTGCAATTATCCTCTGGAGCGTTTTCCGACTGATCGGGCAAACTATTTTGAAAACATTGAGGACGCCAATATCAAAAGATATATCCTTAAAATGGGCCCATGCAAACCCAAAGGTCCATTTCCCAAAGACAAGGATAACCGTTGCTTTTCAGAAAGCTATTACACCTCCACCACTAAAGTTGGGATGACATTTCCATGCAGCTGGATGTGCTATTCCCCAAAATTGGACTGCTGCTACTGTGAGCCTGGCTGGCTTTTTGCCAACCGAAAGGCACCGTTCTACAACAATGCATGGGTAAACGGAATAAAAGACTGGAAACATCTTTCTACTAAAATTGAGAGGCATGAATCCACTCAAATACACCTTGGTGCATGCGTAGTATATGAGCAGTGGAAAACCAACGGCACAAGAGATGCTGACATGGAGAGGAATGTGCGTAATGCCGCCCAATTTTGGAGACAGGTCATGGAGCGCATTGTTAATGTAACTCTCACTCTAGCTTCAAGCAACTTGGCATCCAGGGGCCATCGAGAGGTTCTAGGTCAGGGAAAAGCTGGCAACTTTTTGTCAATAATAGAATTATTGGCTCGCTACGACCCTGTTTTGAAAAAGCGAATCAACCGACCAGAAGGGTCAGTGAAATACCTCAGTCACCAGATTCAAGATGAGATTATTTACATATTATCTCAACGTGTGAAAGCTGACATCATTGATGAAATAAACGAAGCCCCATTTTATTCCGTCATCATGGACACAACGCAAGATGTGTCAAAGATAGACCAGTTGAGTCAGGTTTACCGTTACATAACTGTTGTTAAGAACGACATGGATATTGCAACAGATGTACAGATCAATGAAGTCTTTTTGGGTTTTGAAGTGACTGAAGGTTCATCAGCTTCAGAGCTTGAAAACAAAATCCTTGGTTCTATAGAGAAAAACGGATTAGATCTGTCTAAATGTCGCGGACAGGGCTATGATGGGGCGGCTAATGTGAGTGGTGTGTATTCAGGCGTGCAAGCAAGAATAGCCGAGAAGGAGCCCCTTGCCCACTATGTTCATTGCGCTGCTCATAATCTCAACCTAGCACTCAACGACTCTGTTAAAAATGTCCCTGGAGTGAAGCAGTTCTATGACACTGGAGAGACGCTCTACAACTGTTTTGGTCACAGTATCAAACGATGGGCATTGCTCAGTGAGTTAATGACGCCAGAGAGCAGAACTATCACATTAAAACGCTGATGTCCCCCTCGCCGGTCATCTCGCCATGATGCGCTTGTTGCGTTAAGGCACAGATATGGAGACATTATAAAAGCCCTCGTCAAAATATCCCTTACCAGTGACAAAAAGGATGAGCGCAATGAAGCAAGTGCACTCAAGAATGCCATAAGCACATTTCGATTTCTATTTTTGGTCAACATGCAGACCAAGATTTTGGAAAGCATAAATTGTGCTTCACAGTTACTGCAAGCAAAAGACGCGGATATTCTCAAAGCATCTACTCTACTGCAAAATGCCATCAGTGTTTTGGTGGAGTATAGGGGACAATTTGATGAGGCGAAGCCGCCACTCTTGCCCTGGCTACTAAATGGGGAAGTCAAACACAGTTTGAAACAACCAGGGCCAAGAAAGTTAAGAGACACTTTGATGAACTTTCTGAAGACAGCCGCCTCACTGACGCAGAGAGCAACTTTCGGGTGACCGTTTTCAATGCATGTCTCGATATAATCATCCAGCAACTGTCCCAAAGATTCACCAGCTTAAATGCAACTGTGAACATGTTTGAGGCAATTCACCCCAACACACTACTGCAAGCAAAGGACGAGGATTTACACCAAGCTGCCCAGCGGCTTAGAGAGCACTACAGTCGGGACATCGCCGCCAGCTTCTCTGGCCAGCTGCTTTCTTTCAGAACCTGTTTCAGGGACCAAATACCAAAACTAAAATCTGTCGCGGATCTGGTAAAAATGCTTATTGTTTACAACCCAGCAGTAACATCTACATTCAGTGAGGTTTGCACAGCCTTCATCTTATTTCTGACTCTTCCTGTCACCGTGGCAACCGCCGAGCGCTCTTTCTCTAAATTAAAACTCATCAAAAACTATTTGAGGAGCACGATGGGACAGGAGAGACTGAGTGGACTGGCCTTGCTGTCCATCGAAAGTGACCGAGCCAAGAAATTGGACATACAGCGGATTGTGGACGAGTTCGCGGAGCGCAAGGCTCGCCGAGTACCCTTCGAGTAGTGGTGAGTACACTTCAAATGTCATTTTTACAGTAGCCTACTTGTACGTGAATGTGTGGGCCGCCGTGCCAATTTTACACTGCTCTGCTCTCATGGTGGCTGCTGGCTGTCCATGGTGAATGGTGTAGTCATTTTATTAGGCTATGTTTTCGTTGTCCTTGTTGGACTTTATGTCATGTTATATCATTATTATCTCTGATATATATTTTTATATATATATATATTTCGTTTCTATACCCTTTGTAGAAACGAAATCTTAAATATTACACCTTTTCTTTAGTTACTTTTCTTTCAAACATTGTTTTAAATTGTAATCTTACTGACTGAGCGACTTTTTACGCACGAGCGTCAGATTACCACCCCGGACTCCTGATATTTTTGTCAAGCTTTATTGGGTTTAAAGGGCCCGGTCATGTGGCCCGCCCCCCGGCCCGGGTTTGATATGTGCCGCCAGTGAGTTTCACTGAAGTTATGAGAAAGCCGTGTTTCATGGCGAGCCTTGTGTTGCCATGGCAACGGCATTTGAAGGAATCTCAAGACTTTCCCGAAGATGTCTTCACAGCTGGACTGTTGAAGTCTGCTGCATGTCAGTTGGAGCGATGACATCATCGTGTTCCATTGCACAGGTGTTTATAGTTGAGCTAACGAGCTCTGTAGAGATCACAGGTTTCCATTGTTCTGAATGAGAGACGAACCTCTTACATGTGAACGTTTTGTGGAAGAACCGTAACAGATATTGGTGAAATTTCAAAGCGTGAAGCATGTCAAGGAAGTTGAGTATCTGAAGTGTAATTTTTGTGTACTTTCGGGTCAATAATGTGGCCTTTTTGGCAGTTTAACTAAAGGTGTGCGGCTGCTGCCGTGAGGGGACCCTGGAAAGTGCAAATATGCTTAAACAGGGGAAGAGCTGAACATGTCAGCAGGGGTGCCCCCTTCACAACTCTTTTCTTTCTCTACACCCCCCTCCCAAAAGAGCTTTACATATTAGCATGGGTCGTTACCTAACAGTGCCCTATTCCCACCTTTTCTCACTCTTGTTATTGTTAACTGTCCTATCTTATTCAACAACATCATTTGCATTTTCAACCATTGGCAAAACAATTGTCTTTAGTTCATTTACCTTTGTAAGTTTGTAGAAAGATGCTCCACTGACGTATGTTGCAGCTGATAAATAGCTGCAGGTTTCCAACTGGAGTACTCCCAAGAATAGGCTGGCTATTCCAGTTGCTTGTAAACTGACAATGGGGGCACAGCTGCTGCACTGATATGAATGTACCAATCCTTCTGGTTTGTACATCACACACACGCTTGCACACAGGACATGCTTCAAAAAGCTCCATGAGGCAGGTCTCATACACGATGTGTGTGTTGATGTTATGGGTGCTTGAACACTAAAACAAAACAAAGAAAAGTTATGAGCTTTAGAGATATTTGGTGTTTCCCTATTATCAATGTTGGAATGATATACAGCAAAAAATACAAACAAACAGTGATATTTCAGTAACTTACGACATGTCTGTTGTTTCTGTAGCATTTGTTATGGACTCTGCTGGATCATAAGTTGCATCCAGGCCTTCGGAAATCACCATTGAACAGCTTCCCTCAAATGGATCTTCGTATTCTTCCTCAGGTTCTACACGAGGCCTCTTTGATGGTGTCGTCATGGGTGTGGATGTTAGATATGGCAGGGGCGCTTCCAACGGAACATTTAGTGTGCCGACACCAAAGGTTCTGCAGGGAATTTTAGTCTGGACAGCTGTAACTGTTAAGAACGATCTTCTCACTTTGCTCAGCGCTACTGCCTGTTACAACTTTAATTTTCCGTACTCGCCATAAACTGTTATTATGGCTCAGGTTAATCTAGCTCCCTTCCGACTTGAGCGTGGTTCTTGGTTCTTGCCGGGCAGCCAAGTGGCGTCAGCTAAGAACCGGTTTTCGGTGTTTAGAGCCGGCTCCGCTGTGGCTGAAACAGGAAGAACCAGAGCTAAATCAGACTGTAGCCCGCAACTGGCTCTGGACTCAGAACCAGAGAAGAACCAGTTAAGCACCAGAAAAGCATAAGAATGGTTCTTGAACCGGTTTGGTTTATTGGCAACTTGCAAACCACTTAAGAGTACTGGAGTGTGGTGCTGTTGCTTTGGTCTGGATCTGTGAGCTAACCACGCCCCGCTCATTTGGATATAAGGAATGGAAATGTGGCATTATGAAATACAAGTCCCCTGAAATACATAAATGTGTATTTAAATGTACATGTATACATATTTATTGCCTCATTTATTTATTTCATAGGCATATGTATATATATATATGTATTTATTGAATTATTTATGTATTTATTTAATTTTGGCTTAAATGGCATTACATAGTGAACAAACTGTCCACAAATCAGCTCCTCTCGTCTTTTCGTCTTGGTTAGGAAAAGACGAGTGGAGCTGATTTTTGGACAATTTGTCCACAGCCTAACTCTCTGCATGAGATGTAAAAGTCACTCTGACTCTTTGCAGTCTCAACAAGCGTATTTCTGTTAGCAGGGATAACAGCTAATGCATCATGGGGGTTGTAGTTTTTAATAAACTTTATAGAGATCCAGGGGAAGAAACAAACAGTGCCATCAAGGGATGGAGCTACAGCAACACATGGGGGCAATACAACCTGGAACATTCAATAAAAGAGAACGACTAATCTATAATAGAGAGAATAAATACATAAATAAATAATTAAAATACTTATCCTGAGGGAAGAATTGGTTTTGTGACAGATAGTCCATTAATAACAAATTAAATATAATGTGCAGAAATACAAGTATACTTTTCTTATACTTTTAGTGTTCTCCAAAAGAGAAAAGGTGCTACATTTCATTTCAAAATAAACTGGAACTACTGAGCACATATTGTTTATCCTGTGTTTTATTTTTTAACAATATGATTATGATTTGTTGATTACAGCGTACTCTAACTTATTCTGTATATCTCGTGTGTGTACCATAGAACCTCTGAAGGTAAGTATATTGTTGATGTTTATATGCATATAGTTATCTCTTTTCTATAATAGTTTCAGCTTCAGTGCGATGCCTTGTTTATTACTTGTTTCTGCATCTAAAACTAAATATATAAGTAAATCTAATCTTATCTAAATAAACCTTCAATATTAAAGAGCAGAAAGAATGACATTTAAAAAGGCTAATATAGATTAAGACGGGTATAAAAAGCAAGAACACGAGTTACAATTCAGCGTTCGATATGAACAAGTACTTTATTTCTGCTTCCAACCTGATTCAACAGAGGTGAAAGGACTTCAATTTGCATTTAACAGAACACCAACAATGAAACACATGAGCCCGTACTACAGTTTCAAAAAGCAGGAATAATCCTAAAACTCCATCTGAACTCTAAATGAGCTGAATGTAATCTGCTGCAAAACACAAACAATATGCAGGAATGTGAGTCTGTTTCAAAGGAATTTTTCTTTTAGTTTGGTTTGATGATATAAACAGAACAGAATCAAACTGAAAACATCGTAATATTCTCTATATCAATAAGTCATTGGTTCTTCTTTTAGACCAGAACAGACTGATAACTCAACAGGAACTATCAACAACATCCCAATGGAAGTTTAAAGTCACAACATTTCATTAACCAAACAGATTATTAGAGAAACTCCTGCAGATTAATCAGTCAGTGGTTATAGTATACATCAGAAAAGTAGTATGACAAAAACATTAAACATATTCAAAACTTCTGTTGATAAAGATGGCGTTTAGATGAAGTCATGTTTGAACATTGTCAAACAGAGTTTATACAGACAGACAGATTTTTCTCATGTGAATTGTCGAAGGACTAATTAATTGTCCTCTTTTTTTGTTCCAGATTTGACTTGGAAAATGTCGGGTTCAGAAGAGTCTCCAGGGTTGTCCTCAGTCTCTGGTTGTAAATGTCTCTCTGGATCTGAGTTCCTGGCTGGTTCTGGTCCTCCACAGTCCTCTCCATCAGCTCATGTGTGTCTTTAAAAATTCCTCTCACTGTAAAATATTTCACACAGATGAGGTGAATGATTTCTCTCATGTGTGAGCTCTAATGTGTGTAATTAAATTCCCAATATCTGCAAAAGATTTCTCACAAATTAAGCAGCTGAATGGTTTCTCTCGTGGGTGGATACTCATGTGGTGTTTTACATTTATTTTCCGTCTAGCAGTTTTCTCCCACAAAGAGCAGCCAAATGGTTTCTCTCCTACAGGCTCTGCCTCTCTGTTCTCCTCAGTTTGAGTTTGATGAAGCTGCGAGGACTGACGACCACCACACGTATGGCTTTTGACCTTATGACTCTGTGTGAATCTTTTGTCACAAACACTGCAGCTGTATGGTTTCTCTCCTGTGTGGATTCTAATGTGGCACTTTAAAGTTCCTTTCACTGCAAAAGATTTCTTACAAATTGAGCAGATGTATGGTTTCTCTCCTGTGTGAATTCTCATGTGCAGATTTAAATATCCTTTCCGTGTAAATGTTTTCTCACAGACTGAGCAGCTGAATGGTTCCTCTCCTACAGGCTCTGCCTCTCTGTTCTCCTCACTTTGAGTTTGATGAAGCTGTGAGGACTGACGACCAACACACTTATGGTTTTTGACCTTATGACTCTGTGTGAATCTTTTGTCACAAACACTGCAGCTGTATGGTTTCTCTCCTGTGTGGATTCTAATGTGGCACTTTAAAGTTCCTTTCACTGCAAAAGATTTCTTACAAATTGAGCAGATGTATGGTTTCTCACCTGTGTGGATTCTCATGTGCAGATTTAAATATCCTTTCCATGCAAATGTTTTCTCACAGACTGAGCAGCTGAATGGTTTCTCTCCTACAGGCTCTGCCTCTCTGTTCTCCTCACTTTGAGTTTGATGAAGCTGTGAAGACTGACGACCAACACATTTATGGGTTTTGACCAGATAGCTCTGTGTGAATCTTTTGTCACAATCACTGCAGCTGTATGGTTTCTCTCCTGTGTGGACTCTCATGTGTCTTTTTAAATCTCCACTCTGTGTAAAATATTTCTTACAGACTGAGCAGCTGAATGTTTTCTCTCCTGCACTATGTCTCATATCACAGAGAGGGTCTTGTTTATTTCTCTGAGAGTTTGAACCTGGTTCTCTGGTCTCCTTCCAATCAGCACTGTCTTCAGTATCAAGTTCAGAAGAGTCTCCAGGGCTGTCCTCAGTCTCTGGTTGTAAATGTCTCTCTGGATCTGAGTTCCTGGCTGGTTCTGGTCCTCCACAGTCCTCTCCATCAGCTTCTGTTTCCATGTGTTCAGCTGAGCTGCTGGCTGGAGGCTCTGCCTCTCTGTTCTCCTCACTTTGAGTTTGATGAAGCCGTGAGGACTGACGACCAACACACGCATGGGTTTTGACATGATGGCTCTGTGTGAATCTTTTGTCACAAACACTGCAGCTGAATGGTTTCCCTCCTGTGTGGATTCTCATGTGGGCCTTTAAATGTCCTCTCAGATTAAAATATTTCTTACAGACTGAGCAGCCAAATATATTCTCTCCTGCACTACGTCCTGAATCACTGACAGGGTCTTGTTTATTTCTCTGAGAGTTTGAACCTGGTTCTCTGGTCTCCTTCCAATCTCCACTGTCTTCAGTGTCAGGTTCAGAGGAGTCTCCAGTCTCAGGTTCTGAAGAGTCTCCAGGGTTGTCCTCAGTCTCTGGTTGTATATGTCTCTCTGGATCTGAGTTCCTGGCTGGTTCTGGTCCTCCACAGTCCTCTCCATTAGCTTCTGTTTCCAGGTGTTCAGTTTGTCTTTGATGAAGCTGAGAGGACTGAGGTTTCTCTTCATCATCTTCACTCTTCACAGGGACAGGAGTGAATGTGAACTTGATGATATCGGCCTCCTCCAGCCCTTGAAGCTGCTCTCCCTCCTGACTGCTCCAGAGTTCCTCCGGTTCCTCTTTAATGTGTGGGGGGGGCTCTGGGTCCTCCTGGTCCAGACTGGAGCTCCACTCCTGCTGCTCAGGGGGAACCTCTTCTTTAACCACTACCAGCTGCTGGACGTCTGCAGGAAACACATATTCAGAGAAACTGTAGTTTTACAATTTAAAATCGAACCACGATTAACACTTCATTAACTTTGAAGCCCTTATCCAATAATTATGTTTACATACTTTTCCAGATGCCCTGGAGAATTTCAGCACAACAGGTGAGTTAGTACTGTCGCTGATCTAAAACGTAGTTTCACTGCCGCTTAGCAAGGCGTCGGCCGTTCACAGAGTGTGAGGCCGTAGCCTTATAGTTTATGACCTGTGTGCAGAGTAGTTAGCTAAGAACTGGTGTTGGAGTTTCTCAGAGTAGTCGTTTAGCATCTCTCAGCGCCTTGCTAAACCTGTACTTGGACTCATACAGGTGCATCTCAATAAATTGAATATATATATATATCTTTTATTTAACCAGGTAAAAGACTCATTGAGATTAAAATCTCTTTTCCAAGAGTGACCTGGCCAAGAAGGGCAGCATGAACGAAGTTAAAACAGATAAAACACAGACAAGACAGGCAGACAAATACAGCTGTAAAACACAAATAAAATGGCACATTAGCCAGTCAATATGCGAAATAAAACAAACTATTAAAAATCATTAAAAACTGGCAAAATTTAAAACGATTTTAGGATATACGAGCACTCACATATCAATGATGTCGTGTTCTCTGTCCTTTAAGATGGACCTGAATTTCCCCATAGTGATTATATCTGAGAGTTTCAGCTCCTTCTGTACATTGTTCCAAGCTGTGGGGGCCGCATATCTAAAAGCTGTTTTACCCAGTTTTGTTCTCACTATAAAAGCATCTGAATAAAATCTTGGGAGCGCAGGCCATACAGACTTTCTCTTTGACACATATGTGCAAATGTAGGAGGGAACCAACCCAAGCAGAGATTTATAAATAAAACCCAACCAATGGGAAAGTCTGCGAGCAGACAAAGATGGCCAATTAGCAGCAGCATATAAAGTGCAATGGTGTACTCGATATCCACATCCAGTGATAAATCGTAAGGCACAATGGTACACAGTATCCAAGCTCTTTAGGCACTGGTCAGAGGTGTTCATGTCTAGCAGGTCACCATCATCTAATACAGGTAAAAACGTTGTAGATATCAGATGTTTCCTTGTCTGAGAAGAGAAACAGGATTTATTCCTGTAAAAGAAACCTAATTTTATTTTTAGCTTTGAAACAACATTTTCCGTGTGTAACTTGAAAGACAAGTTCTGTTCAATAAGAAATCCCAGATATTTGTAAGTAGTGACCCTCTCAATGTCTGTCCCTTGTGCAGTACAAACCTTGGGTATAATAGATGGTAACTTGTTGCCATTCGAAAATATCATCACTTTGGATTTTTCAGCATTTAATACCAACTTTAGTTGATATAAATGGGTTTGTATGACATCAAAGGCAGACTGGAGGAAATCTAGACTTTGCTCTATAGAAGCGGAGGAACAATAAATAACAGTGTCATCTGCATAAAAATGGTAAGAAGCATTTGCTAAATTATTACATAGATTTTACATATATGGTAAAAATAATGGGTCCTAATATGGAACCTTGTGGCACACCCCTGCTATCGGGAGGAAGGAAGAAAAGGACCCAGAAAATTGGACGCATTGGGTTCTCGCTGATAAATAATTTAAAAACCAACCTACAGTATGCCTAGATAAGCCGATACTGTGAAGTCTTTCCGTCAGGATCATATGATCAACTGTGTCAAATGCCTTTGGCAAATCAATAAATAGAGCTGCACAATACTTTTTACAGTCCAATGCCTCAATTATGTTGTTCACCACTTTAATAACAGCAGTTGTTGTGCTGTGTTGTTTTCTAAAACCGGATTGGTGTTCTGACAAAATATCATTTGTGTCCAAGAATAATTTAAGTTGATCACTGAGAAGCTTTTCGAGGACCTTCGCTACAACACATAATTTTGAAATTGGCCTATAATTATTAACAGATGAGGGATCCCCTCCTTTCAGTTAAGGAAGAACATATGCAGATTTCCATATGTTAGGAATCTCATTGTTGGAAAGAGATACATTAAAAAGATAAGTCAGCGGCTCAGCTATAAAGTCTGCTGCTAATTTAAGAAAATGAGGAGGAAGTTTGTCCGGACCTGCCGATTTGTGTGGCTCCAGATTCTGCAATGCTTTATGGACCTCTATCACCTCGATAAAAGTCAAATTGAATGGCTGAGCCATGGGATGGGATGAAGGTGTTGAGGAATCAACATTCTGTCCAGGGCCCGAATGTAGGGACTCAAACAAAGAACCAGATGAAATTAAATGTTCATTAAAGCACTTGAGAATGGCCGATTTGTCAGTGAGGGTTTGCGAGTCTGTAACAATGCAGACTGGTAATTCATTTTTAGTTTCTGTTCCAAATGAGTTTTTTTATTACCTTCCAAAATGTCTTTGGATCATTTAAGTTACTAGTAGTATTAGAAATGTAGTACTCAGATTTAGCCTTTTTAACTAGGAAGGTGAAATGATTTTGGAGCTGTCTAAAAACAATCCAGTCCACTTGGGATTTTGATTTTCTGGCCCTTGACCAGGCAATATCCCTTTCCTTTAGAAAGCTGCCTGTGAGTACTAAACCAGGGACTTTTTAGCCCTTTCACCCTAAATTTGCGGAAAGGAGCATGTTTGTTTATAATTCTAGTAAAAGCCTCATGAAAATAATCCCATGCCAGTTCAACATCACTAATGAGAGAGATCTTGTTCCAATCAAAATCCCACAGGTCATGAAAAAATGCTTGCTCGCAAAAATGTTTAAAGTCACGTTTAAAAACCATTTTTGGTCTTGTTTTTGGAAGCTTAGCTTGCCTGATTGTAGCTATAGCGCAATGGTCACTCATATCATTTACAAAAATACCAATATCCAAAAACTTATAAAATAAGTCGATAAGAGACGATTTATCTTGGTGTTTAAGATTAGGACGAGTTGGGCTATTGATAAGTTGCGTAAGATTAAAAGAGTCACAGGTTGATTTAAAACTATCGGAGACAGAGGACAACCAGTCCCAGTTAAAGTCTCCAGCAATTAAAATCTCATTAAAATCCAAGCAGGATAACTGATGACTCAATGATGATAAAGCCTCAATGCTTGCTGAAGGGGGTCTATAGCACCCTACAACAGTGATGAACTGACCCTTAAGAAGTTCCAATTTCAGCGCAAGTAGTTCAAATTGTCTGCTGAGAGACACAGATGATTGGATGGTAGCATTTTGTTTTTACATAAATTGCAACACCACCACCTTTTCTGGGACGGTCACAACGAAACACATTGTAACCCTTAATTGCAATGTCTTTGTCCGTGATAGATTTCTTTAGCCAAGATTCAGATAAAACAAGAACATCAGAATCAGAGGATTTTGCCCAGATTTTCATGTGGTCCATTTTAGGCTAGACTTCTGACATTTATGTGGATGATACCAAGACCCGACCTTGCTTTAAAATCATTAGGGGTACTCAGACAATTAAAATCTGGTCCAGGTTTTAGATGAACGTTTCCTGATAAGAGGAGCAGGATAACAATGAAACATTTCCTTTTCACCCAAGTTGTTGTTTGCATAGATTCATTATATAGGCCTATTACTCTCTTTCCACCATAGGAACACGAGCTCGTCGAAAACAACCAGTTATAAGGACTAAAAAGACAAGGTAGAGTCGTGAGATCCTTGGAGATTAGAATGCTCCAATGTACAGAGCTCTTAAACAAAGTAGAATCCCAGTTTGTGTCTTTACTAGGGAAGACAAGATGAGGCACATTTTGGACTTCATACCCTTCATATGGATGGAGAATAGTCAGTAGGAGAAAAAGAGGTGTAAGGAGAAACATGCTGGGTGACATGTGTCAGGAGGTAGAGAGGGCCTGCTTAAGAAATCCAGAATCCAGCACAGGAATGCCGTCCGCGTTTTCCGTCCTGCCGAAGTTGAGAAATGCCAGGTCAGCGAGGTGAGAATCCGGTCCAGACTTTCAGTCCTCCCGAGAACGAAGATGACGTTGTTTGACGTCTCGTGTAAACAGGAACACAAGCCCAGTCATGCTATGCTTTAGCTCAACGAACCCGTTCTTATCCATGAACGATCCCAGTCCACCAAAGTCCAAAATCAAGCGCAACACAGGTGGCGTTTCAGCTCCGGGAAGTGAGCACAGGCTCCGCAGTCCAAGCGGATAGAGTGGTCCCAGGAACGGGGCAGTAAGGTTTAGCCGTAATGTTACGGTATCAACAACGCTCGCCCTGGTTGTACTGTCCAAAACAGCTCACAGATATTGACCGGTGTTTTACAACGATAACATATATCAAGTAGACAACACTAAAACAGACATGAGAGCACAGCGGACAGGGACAGGTACAGACGTGCTGCCATCTTGGATTTATATCAGTAATTCAATTTATAAAGTTTAAACTTATACATCACGTAGATTCATCATATAAAAAGTGAGTTATTTCCAGCGTTTATTTGTTTTAATCTTGATGATTAAATGAAAGCCAAAATTCAGCATCTCGGAACATTTTAATAAAACATAGCCCAATACAAAATAGATGTTCTAATATAGAAATGCTGTCCTTCTGAAAAGTATGTTAATGTCCCTGCTGTCAGTACTTGGTTGGACTCATGAATAATGGCATCAATGCGGCGTGGCATGGAGACTATCAGTCTGTGGCACTGCCGAGGTGGGATGGAAGCCCAGGTTGCTTCACTAGCGGCCTTCAGCTCGTCTGCTTTGTTGGGTCTCGTGTGCCTCATCTTCCTCTCGACAACACATAGAATATTGTTTCTCAAAATCCTGACTTTTTTCTTCAAAATTCGGACTTTTTGTAAAATGATGAATTCTTCAGAAAATCTCTAAATGCTGGCCTTTTCAAATAACCTCAGAATTTTGACTTCTTTTTTAAACCGCAAAATTCTGAATATTTTTTTCAAAATCTGACTTTTTTCTGAAAATGGTCAGATGATAGAAAGGCAACAGTAACTCAAATAACCACTTCTTACAACCAAGGTATGCACAAGACCATTTCTGCTGCGACATTCAGGTAGGGTCAGAAGACAACATGAGAGCATGGATCCATCCTGCCTTCTATCAACGGTTCAGGCTGGAGGTGGTGATGTAAGGGTGGGGGGGGTATTATCTTGGCATACTGTGGGCCCCTTAATACCAATTGATCATCGTCTAAACGGCACCTCATCTGCCCCAGTTACAAACTCAAGATGGCACTCGTAGCTACCCACATTCAAATGATCTCCAAGTGACCGCTTGCTCCTGTTCACAGACCTGCTGCGACACTGTCCAGTGTGAGAGTGATGCCAAGTGACGACTTCATAACAAAGCTCTATTCAAACCAATGCTCTAAATGTACAGATATGATTGTGAGGAAGCGCACACACTCCCTCACTAACATTTTGGCTTAACTATGTGTTGTTAAGAAAGGTAGTCTATTTTTCTTCAGAATTCTTTAATTCAGTTAAAGTTATAAAACCAGCTTACACAGACAAATTAATAAAATGCATCTAAATTCATTTAACAGTCTTTAAAGCACACAATCACAAAGTAATCCCCATGTCCTTTGTTCAGACCTGGAAGCCATCTTGTGCCAGTACTCAGTAGGGCTGTGCATCTTCACTGGTCTCACGATTCGATTCGATTCGATTACGATTATCCTGTCAACGATTCGATTCGGTTCGATATCCCGGTGCATCACGGTGCATCACGATTCATACCAATGCGTTGCATCCTCAATTTTCTATATTACTGCACATGGCTTATTTTTCATCAATGCATACATGCAGTCAATACATATGAACTCTCTTTTTATTAATTAGAAAGTGCTTCAGAAATCAATAACATAAATGTCTTGACATTAATTTATAAACCAAAATAAATGAATTGTATAGGTCTAGCCTCCGTGTGTGAAGTTGTTCCATCCTCAAAAACAAAAAGCTAATGCTTCTGCAGTCTAGCTGCAGCTTCTAGCCACGGCCTTCTGTTAAGAAAGGACACTGAATGTCCTGAATGTGGCATCACATACATGACTTGAGTCTGAACACAGCAGACAACAGGAGTATTTACAACAGCATATACAAACACAAATAGTGCATGTGGGTGCACACTTACATTCTCTGTTTTACTGTTACATA